>NW_016967434.1:0-502 GCF_001483705.2 Eufriesea mexicana
TGTATTTTCCAGGCAGATTCTATAGCGCTGCAATGGCTATAGCAAGCCAGTTGAATCTTTCCTTCCTATATATGCAAGAAAGTTAGGTCGCCACGGTAGTAGCCGATACTGTCGATAAAATTGATTTTTCCAGCCAGATTCTATAGCATTGCCATGGCTATAGCACGCCAATAGAATATTTCATCCATATTTACGCAAGTGGGTTTGCTCACAACGATATTAGCCAAAAATGTAAATAAAATCGAATTTTCCAGGCAGATTCTATGGAATTGCTGTGGCTGTAGCGCGAATAGAATCTTTCCTCCGTATTTATTCAAGAAAGTTTGCACACCACGGTACAAGTCGATAATGTCAATAAAATTGAATTTTTCCGACAGATTCTATAGCATTGACCATTTCGTTCATATATATACAAAACAGATAGCTGAACACGATGTTGTTCGAACATATCAATAAAGTTGAATTTTCCAGATAGATTCAATGGCATCGCAGTGACTATAGC
>NW_016967435.1:0-883 GCF_001483705.2 Eufriesea mexicana
GTATAGCTCAAAAGTCAATGCCTTCATAGCCAAACATAACCAAACCTGGCATATTCAAATGTAACGTTACTGAATATATCGCGTCGCGTCCACTATTGCTGACCACCCCAGAGTCGAACAGTGTATGCCACAGCAACGCAGGGCGGAGAAATACCCCGCATTGCAGTGTACAGCACAGAACCCAGACATATCCTAACCTAACCGAGACTATCATGACCTAACCGAATGTAACGTAAAATTACCAAACGCGCTGCGGCCCCTATTTCTGTATTCAACAGAGCAAGGCGGTGCATATAAGGTCACAGCAGAGCGCATAAATCCACCGAAGATCAGTGTATAGCGCAAAAGTCAAAGCCATTTTAATCTAACCCAACCCACCTAACAAAGCCAAACGTAATATTACAAAGCCTAACGTGCCGTGACCTGTGCTGAAAGACTCGAGATACTCAATCAGAACATATTAGAGGAGAGTAGAGCGCCGAAATATATATAATCGCAGTGTATAGCTGAGAAGTCGAAATAATCCGAACCTAGCTATAGCTAACATGGTATAACCGAACGTATTATAACTCAACCTAATGTGCCGAGACCACTATTACTGGCTTACACTGAGCCAAGCAGAAACCACTAGAGCACAGCAGAGCGCAGATGTACACCGCATTGCGGTGTGTAGCACAGAAGACAAAGATATCCTAACCTAGCACAAACAAACCTAACCGAACCAAACGTAACTTTATGCATCCCACCGTGCCGCGACAACTACTTCTGGCCTCCGCATCGCCAAGCAGAACATACTAGAGGAGAGTGGGGCGCAGAAGCCCATAGGATTGCAGTGTATAACAGAAAAGTCGAAGGCGTCTTAACCTGACCCAAACTAACCTAA
>NW_016967436.1:0-596 GCF_001483705.2 Eufriesea mexicana
AGCACAGTGGTGAGCAGGAATCCACCGAATATCTGTGTATAGCACGAAAGCCATAGCTACACTGTCCTAACAATGCCTAATCTATCATAACCAAACGTAGAGTAACTACACCTTAATTGCCGCGACCACTATTGCCCGCCTCCCCATATGGAAGCAGACTATGATAGAGCACAGTAGAGCACAGAAGTCCATTGGATATCACAGGTGAGCACATATGTCAAAGCTACCCTAAGCTAACCCGACCAGACCTAAGACAACCAAACGTAACCAGTACCAAACTAATGTGCCGCGACCTATATTGCTGGCCGCCACAGAGCCGAGCAGATGATAATAGAGGAGAGTACAGCGCACAAATCCACCGTATAGCAGTTTATGGCACAAAAGTCAAAGCTGTCCTGTCCGAACCTAACCAAACGTAAAATATCCAATGTTAATATAACCAAACGTAACATAGCTCAACCCAACGTACAATCGGGCCACCACAGAGCCAAGTAGAACACATTAGTGTAGTGTAGTGGGCAGAAACCCATAGGATTGCAGTGTATATCAGAAAAGCCTAATCCACCCGACCATGGCCCAGACCAACAAAGCATAGC
>NW_016967437.1:0-1331 GCF_001483705.2 Eufriesea mexicana
GTTCTTTATCATTTGGTAACAAAGGATACTATTTCATGGAAATTAGTATAACGAATTTTAGTACAACGAAAAATAACCGAGTACTTATTACTGTTCAATTTCCATTTCAAAATATTTTTCTGCTTAATTAAACATATATTTATATATATAAAAGAAAAAAATGTTATATAAAATTTGTGAACGACTGTTTTGTTATATATAATATAAACAAATATTATATACATGAAACAGATAACATATTTTCTATTCCAGAACACGGAATATTAATCGTCTTCATTATATTCTACATAATTACATGTTCTTTATCATTTGGTAACAAAGGATACTATTTCATGGAAATTAGTATAACGAATTTTAGTATAACGAAAAATAACCGAGTACTTATTACTGTTCAATTTCCATTTCAAAATATTTTTCTGCTTAAATGTAAGTTTACTATTAACCCTTTGCACTCGACGATTTTTTGGCTAGAGAAGAGTAGAAATTCAAAGATTCTCTACTAAAAAACTGACGATAACTTTTTGAGCAGTAAATAAAGAATTGTATAATAATAGAATCGTAGAATTATTTAATTTTGATACCTCGCACACTGTTACATTACATTAAATTTGATATATTAATATCGATCTTCCAAATGTTATGCAATGGTGACTGAAGAGTCAACAAAGAGTCAATTGAAAACTCACCTCTCGAGTGCAAAGGGTTAATAAGCAATTGCATTTTGAATTCTTTACACAAATAAAAAGGTAGATAAGATAACAGGATGTCAACCTTGTGTGTGTCCTTGTATGCATGCAATATTTGATAATAACTCTATAACAAAGCGCTTATTCGCAAACTTCGTACAACATTATACAACGTTCCTTCTTTTCTTCTTCAGATTAAATTCTCGTAGTTGGGCAGAAAAATTTTGAAACACCCTGTATATATTATTACACGCACTATAGTATTATATATGATAGTATATATACATAATACTAGATATATAATTACAGGGATGATCCGAATGAAAAGGAATGTTCTAAATCAAAACAATGAAAGTGAAAACGTAGGATATCGAGACTGTAGCGTCCTACGGTATCGAATCTCTTCGATTTCCAAGAACGCTTATCACGCGCCAAATTAATATTGCGTGACTAGTTGTAATAATAAGGATCCAGAATATATGTGGTCAGAAGAGAGTGTTTATTTACAGAAAAGTGTAGAATAGTTATAATGTAGACGTTAACGCAGTACCGAGTTCGAACACGCGTTTGTATGTGTAATTTAGATGTTTCAAGGATCGGTGCCGAAGACGAACTGACTTCTCGATTTTGCTCCATGTCCTGTCT
>NW_016967438.1:0-1443 GCF_001483705.2 Eufriesea mexicana
ACTCTACTCATCCAATATGCTTTGCATGGCGATGGGGAGGCCAGCAATCGCGGACCAGGCACGCCAGGCTTAGTTAGTCCACATTTGGTTAGACCAGGGTGGAAGGTGCTTGGTTATGATTTCTTCGACTTTGTGCTATACGCTGCTGTTTGGTGGCTTTCTGCGCCCTACTGTGCTCCAGTGTATTCTGCTTGTCTCTGGGGAGGCCAGCAACTGCCTTCTCGGCACGATAGGCTAAGTTAGGTTGCGTTCGCTTATATTACGTTTTGATGGGTTACGAGGTGGTAGCTTAGACTTCTGCCCTGTACACTGCTAGTCAGTGGATTTCTGCTATCTACATTGCTCCCCCATACCTTACTTGACTCTCGGGATGAGGGCAATCGTGCTCGTGGCACGTTCGGTTGGGTTACGTTACGTTCGGTTAGGTTAGGTTAGGATATGTTTGGTCATGGTAGCTTTGGATTTCGTGCTCTAAACAGTTATTCGGTGGGCTCCTTCTCCCCACTGTACTCTGCTCTAATGTGCTAGGTCCTGGGGCGGCCAGAGATAGTGGTCGCGGCAAGTTACATCGAATATCGCTAAGTTAGGTTATGTTATATTTGTTTGGGTTAAGTTTGGATGCCTTTGACTCTTCTACTGTACACTGCGGTTCTATGGATTTCTGCGCCATTCCCTCGTGTAATATGTTCTGCTTGGCTCAGGGAAGGTTCGCAATACTGGCGGCGGCACTATAGGTTGAATTTTATTACGTTCGGTAGTCTTACGATTTGTTAGGTTACGACAGGTTACCTTAGTCATTTACGCTATACACAGACATTCGGTGGATTTCAGCGAATTGCTGTGCTCTAATGTCTTCTGCTTTGCTCTGGCGAGGTTAACAATCGTTGTGTAGGCACGATAGGGTATGTTAGATTCGTTCCGCTACGTTTCGTTTGGTCAGGATGGGGTGGCGCAGCTGTGTGTTTTGTGCTGCACACTGATACTCGCAGGATTTCCCCGCTCTATATTGCTCTGATATGCTCTGCTCGGTTCTGGGGAGGACAGTGATACAGGCTTCGGCTCGTTGTGATTAGTTATTCTGCGCTTGGTTGGGTAAGGTTGGGTCCGGTTAGGATAGGGTATCTCCGACTTTGGTGCTATACAATGCCATTTGGTGGCTTTCGCCGCTATGCTGTGTTCTACTATTCTCTGCTCGCATCTGCGGATGCAAGCAATAGTGGTTGTGGCACGATAGGATGTGTTAGGCAACGTTTGGTATTGTTAATATTGTCCAGGTTAGGACAGGGTAGCTCTGGCTTTTGTGCTATGCACAGCTATTCGGCGGTTTTCTACTCTCTACACTGCTCTACTATATCCTGTTCGGCTCTCAGGAGGCCAGTAATAGCTGTCGCAGCACGTTAGCTTGAGATATTCTACGTTAGGTTAGCTTATGTTAGTTTGTGT
>NW_016967439.1:0-734 GCF_001483705.2 Eufriesea mexicana
GGCCAGGTTAGATCAGGGTATGCCTGACTCTTGTGCTGTACACTGCAATGCGTTGGATTCCCGCTCTCTACTGTGCTGTAGTATTTTCAACTCGGATGGGGAAAGGCCAGGAAAAGTGGTTTCAGCACGTTATGTTGAGTTATGCTACGTTTGGTTGTGTCACGTCTGAAGAGGTTAGGATGGCATAGTCTAGACTTCTGTGCTATACACAGCTATCCGCGGATTTCTGCACTCTACTGTGCTCCAGTATATTCTGCATGTCTCTGGGGATGCCAGCAGTAGTGGTCTCGGTACGTCAGGTTGATATAATGTACGTTTGCTAATATCACGCTTGGTTAAGTTGGGATAGTATAGCTTAGACTTTTGCGCCGTTCGCTGCTATTCGGCTGATTTCTGGGCACCACTGTGCTCTGATATGTCCTGCTTGGCTGTGGGGCGGCCAGTAATAGTACTCCCGGCACGTATGTTATGTTACGTTGGATTACCTAACGTTGGGTTACGTATGTTTAGATTTGCTTCGACTTTCGTGTTATACACTATTATTCGGCGGGTTCCTGTGATATACTAGGCTCTACTGTATTCAGCTTGGCTCTGCGAGACCCGCAGCAGTGGTCGCAGCACGCTACGTTGAGTTACGCTACGTTCGGCGAAATTAGGCTATGTCTGGTTAGGTTAGGATATCTTTGGCTTTTCTGCTCTACGCTGATATTCGGTGGATCTCTGCACTCTAATTT
>NW_016967440.1:0-527 GCF_001483705.2 Eufriesea mexicana
TGATGTAGATCGCTACACTCGGTACTGTATTTACACTTGCCAATATCACTATCGATATATGTCCATCCGTTTATCATTCTAAAACTGCTATAGAGTTTAAATATTGATTGAACAAATTGACCAAAGGGCTATAGTACTGTGATGATTGCAATACTCGGTACTGTGTTGTCCATTGTTAATGTATTGAGGGTTAATGGATCTGTGCATTGACCTTCTAGAATTGCTAAAGGACTTAAATCATCGGTGAACAATGTAATCCAACGAATGCTGTACTGTGAACATGGCTGTACTCAGTATTGTTTTGACAGTTGCTAATATCCGGGGGGATAACGGATCTCTATCTTGCCATTCTACAATTTTTATAGAATGTGAACCATCATTGCACAGATTAATCAATCGGCTACGGTGCTCTATTGGTGTATGTACTAATCACCGTACTGACAATTTTAAATATCAGTAGGTACAGCAGAATTACACACTGATTATTCGAGAATAGCTTTGCAATATACATTATCAGTAAACAAAGT
>NW_016967441.1:0-234 GCF_001483705.2 Eufriesea mexicana
GATAACATTCTCGCATATATAAGTGGGATAGACTCTATTGCCGTGCTATATGCATTGCAATGCTATAGAATCTTACTGGAAAATTCAATTTTACTGACATTTTCGACTAATTTTGTGGTGAGCCAACTTCCTTGCATAGGTAAGGAGAAAAGATTCGTTCGGAATGCTATAGCCTTCGCAATGCTATAGAATCTGGCTGGAAAATTCAATTTTATTGACATTTTCGACTAATAT
>NW_016967441.1:1461-2113 GCF_001483705.2 Eufriesea mexicana
TGGAAAATTCAATTTTATTGACATTTTCGACTAATTTCGTGGTGAGCTAACTTCCTTGCATAGGTAAGGTGGAAAGATCCGTTCGTGGTGCTATAGCCATTGCACTGCACTGGAATCTGGATGGAAAGTGCAATTTTATTGACAGTTTCGACTAATATCGTGGTTTGCTGTCTCTCTTGCATAAATTAGGAGTTTAGATTCTATTGGCGTGCTATAGCCATTGCAATGCTCTGTATTCTGTCTGGAAAGTTCAATTTTATTAACATTTTCGACTAATATCGTGGAGAGCTGTGTATCCTGCATAAATAAGGAGTTTAGATTCTATTGGCGTGCTATAGCCATTGCAATGTTCTGGATTCTGCCTGGAAAGTTCAATTTTATTGACAGTTTGGACTAATATCGTAGTGAGCTATCTTTCTTGCATAAATAAGGAGTTTGGATTCTATTGGCATGCTATAGACATTGCAATGATATAGAATGAGGTTGGGAAATTCAATGTTATTGACATTTTCGATTAATATCGTAGTGAGCTAGCTTTCTTGCATAAGTAAGGATGAATGATTCTATTGGCTTGCTATAGCCTTCGCAGTGCCATAGAATCTGGCTGGAAAATTCAATTTTACTGACATTTTCGACTAATATCGTGGTGAGC
>NW_016967442.1:0-1727 GCF_001483705.2 Eufriesea mexicana
ATCAGCCTAGCGTGCCGAGTCCGCAATTGCTGGCCTCTCCAGAGCCAAGCAGAACACATTATAAGAAAGTAGATCGCTGTAATCGACCGCATTGCAGTGCATGCCACAAAAGTCGAAGCTACCCTGACAAAGCCAAACCCAACCTAATCTAACAAAGCGTAACTAAACTAAACCTACAGTGCTACTGCCGCCATTGCTAGCCTCTCCAAAGCCAGGTAGGGTACAGCAGTGCAACGAGGAGCACAGAAATTCACTGAATAGCATCGTATAGCACAAAAGTCAACGATGTCCCATCTTAACCTAGCTAAACGTTGCATAACCGAACGCAACAAGACTCGCACTAACCTGCCGAGACCAATACTGCTGACATCCCTACATCCAAGTAGAATATACCAGAGCACAGCAGACCGCAGAAATCCACCGAGTAGCAGTATATACAACAAAAGACAAAGCCGCCCTAACCAAACTTGACCGAACCTAATCCAACGAAACGCAACCTAACGCAGCCTACCGTGCCGAGACCACAATTGCTGGACCCACAGAGCCAAGGAGGACATACAAGAGCACAGTACAGAGCAGAAACTCAAGGTATAGCTGTGTATAGCGCAAAAGTCGAAGGTAGACTATCCTAACCCAGACAAAGCTAACCCAACAAAACGTAATTTAACACAATTTAACGCGCCGCGGCCACTATATCAAGAATTCCCAGATCAAAGCAGGGTGTCTTAGATCGCTGCAGAGTGCAAAAATCCACCGCATAGTAGGGTGTAGCACAAAAATCAAGACCACCTGGTCATAACCTAATCAAACACGATATAACCAAACGCAGCTAAGACCAAGCAAACGTGCCGGGACCTCTATTCATCGCCTCCCAGCGCAAGCGGAGCACATTAGAGCACAATATAGCGCGGAAGTCCGCCGAATAGCAGTGTGTAGCACAAAAGTCAAAACAAACCTGTCGAAACACAACCAAGCGTAACATAACCAAACGTAATATAACACAACCTGATGTGCGGCGACAACTACTGCTGGCCTCACGAGAGACAAGCAGCCCATACTAGTGCAATGTAGAGCACAGGAATCCACCGAACTGCAGTGTATAGCCCGTAATGCAAAGCTATTCTATCCAAACCGAACCAAACAAAACAAGACAAGACATAAGCTAACTCAACCTATCGTGCCTAGACCACTATTGCAGACTTCACCAGAGCAAAACAGAACATGATAGAGCACAGTAGAGCACAACAATCCGCCGCATTGGAGGGTAAAGCAGAAAAGAAAAAGATATCCCAACTTAACCCGTCGTAACATAACATAGCCTAGCGCAACCAATCCCAACCAAGCGTGCCTAGCCCATTATTTCTGGCACCCCCATCGACAAGCAGGAGAGATTAGAGAAGTGTAGAGCGCAGTGGCCTATAGGACGGCAGTATATAGCGCGAAAGTTAAAGGTATCCCAACCTAACACAAACAAACCTAGCCTAAACAAACGTAACATAACACTACCTAACCGGCCGCGGCCACTATATTTCGAATTCCCATAGCAAAGCAGGCAATATCAGATCACAGTAGAGCGCAGAAATCCAGCGAATATGAGTTAATAGCACAAAATAAAAAGATATCCTTCCCAAACGTAACCAAACGTATTACAATCAAACGAAACATAACCCAACCTAACGCGACGCGGAAACAATTTCTGGCCTGCCCAGAACAAAGCAGTGGACATT
>NW_016967443.1:0-254 GCF_001483705.2 Eufriesea mexicana
CAGCATTGCAATGGATACAGCACGCCAAAAGTACCTTTCCTCCTTACCTATGCAAGGAAGATAACTCACCACGGTATTAGTCGAGAATGTCAATAAAATTGAATTTTCCAGGCAGATTGTACGGCATTGCGACGGCTATAGCACGCCAATTGAATCCTTCCTGCTTGTTTATGAAAGAAAGATAGCTCACTGCGGTATAAGTCGAAAATGTCAACAAATTTGAACTTTCCAGCCTGATTGTATAGCATTGCGAC
>NW_016967444.1:0-225 GCF_001483705.2 Eufriesea mexicana
GATTCTATTGGCATGTTATAGCAATTGCACTGCAATATAGTTGGGCAGGAAAATACAATTTTAAAGACATTTTCCGCTAATATCACGGTGTGCTAGCTTTCTTGCTTAGATAAGGAGGAAGGACGCTATTGGCGTGCTATGGCCATTGCAATGCTATTGAATCTGCCACGAAAATTCAGTTTTATTGACATTTTCCGCTAATATCGTGGCGAGGTAACTTTCTTG
>NW_016967444.1:342-547 GCF_001483705.2 Eufriesea mexicana
GTGAGCTAATTTTCTTGCATAAATAAGGAGGAAAGATTCTATTGGCGTGATACAGCCATTGCAATGCTATAGAATCAGGATGGGAAATTCAATTTTATTGTCATTTTCGACCAATATCGTGGTGAGGTATCTTTCCTGCTTTAATATGGAGGACAGATTCTATTGGCGTGCTACAGCTATTGCAATGCTATAGAAACAGTCTGGA
>NW_016967445.1:0-504 GCF_001483705.2 Eufriesea mexicana
ACAGCACAAACGTCAAAGCCATCCTAACAAAGCTTAGCGTAACCTAACCAAGCCAAACGTAACATAACTCAAAGAACTGTGCCAGGGTCACTATTACTAGGACCCCAGAGACAAGAAGAGCATATAAGAGCACAGTAGAGCGCAGAAATCAAACGTATTCCTGTGTGTAACGCAAAAGTCAAAGATATCTTTCCTTACCTGACCAAAGATAGCGTAACCAAACGAAACCTGACTCATCCTAGAGTGCCGTGAACACTATTGCTTCCATCCACAGAGCGAAGCACGACATATTGGAAGAGAGTAGAGCGCAGAAATGCATAGAATTGCAGTGCATAGAACAATAGTTGAAGCTACCCTATACTAAATGTACATACTTAACATAACCGAACGTAGCTTGAGGAACGTAGCTTGACTCAACCTAACGTGCCTAGATCACCAGTACTTGCTTCCTATGAGCTAAGGAGAGTATACTAGATCACAGTAGATCGCAGTAATACTAGGCAC
>NW_016967446.1:0-542 GCF_001483705.2 Eufriesea mexicana
GTTATGCTAAGTTTGGATAGGTTATGTTAGTCTGGATTATGCCCGTATAGCTTTGACTTTCGTGGTTTACACTGCTATTTGGTGTACTTCTGCGCTCCACTCCGCTTTGGTGTGTTCTGCTTGGCACTGTGGAGGCCAGCGATAGTGGTCTCGGGACGTTATTTTAGGTTGGGCTACGTTTCGTTTATTTCGTTTGGATAGCTTATGATAGGGTAACAACAACTTCTATGCTATTCACTGATTTTCGCTAGATTCATACCCTCTACATTGCTCTACTATACTCTGCTCTACTCTGGGGAGGCCAGCAATAGTGGCCCCGGCACATTAGTTTCAGTTAGGCTACGTTTGGCTATTGTACGTTTGGTTAGGTTAGGAGAGGATAAACCAGACCCCTGCGTTAAAAACTGCCAATGTGACCCACTGTGCCATAATATGCTCTGCTTGGCTCTGGGATGCCAGCAATAGTTGTCTTGGCCGTTCAGGTTGTGTTAGGTTACGTTTGGCTTGGTTAGGTTAGGTTGGTCTGGGTTACGTTAGGATTG
>NW_016967447.1:0-1777 GCF_001483705.2 Eufriesea mexicana
GCATGTTAGGTAGTGTAAGGTTACGCTTCGTTAGGTTTGCTTAGGATGGCTCTGTTACGCTTTCTTTGACTTTTGTGCTGTAAACTGCTATTCGGTGCACTTCTGCGCTCTACATTGCTCTGCTGTACTCTGCTCTCCTCCGGGGAGGCGGCCAATAGTGGTCGTGGCACGTCAGGTTCAGTTAGGTTATGATTGGTTTGGCTAGGTTAGGTTATTTTTGGTTAGGGTTGCTCTGACTTTCGTGCTGTGCACCGGTATTCGATGAGCTTCTGTGAACCACAGTGCCCTGCTACACTCTGCTTGGCTCATGTAGGTGCAGGAAATGAGGTTGCGGCACGTTACTTTGAGCTATGCTGCGTTCGTTTAGGTTAGGTTGGGACAGGTGTGGTTAGGGCATATGCGACTTTTGTGCTATACACTGCTATTAGGCTTACATTTGCGCCCTACACTGCTGCACTATGCTCTGCTCGGCTCTGGGTGGCGAGCAGTAGTGGCCGTGGCACGTTTGTTTGAGGTATGTTACGACTGGTTGGGACTGGTTATGCTATATTTGGTTAGGACAGCATTGAGTTTCGTGGTACACACTATTATTCGGCGGGGTTGTATGACTTACTGTGCCCTACGGCATAATTCGGCGAGGTTGTATGACTTACTGTGCCCTACTGCATTCTGCTTGGCTCTGGGGAGTCCAGGAGCAGTGGTCGCTGCACGTTATGATGGGATACGCTATGTTCCGTTAGGTTAGGTTAGGTCAGGTTGTGTCGCGGTTTCTGCGGCTTTAGTGCCATTCTCTGCAGTGCGGTGGATTTCTGAGCACTACTGTGCTCTAGTACATTCTGCTTTTACCTGTGGGGTCCAGCAATTGTGGTCTCAGCGCATTGGTTTGAGATATTTTGCGTTTGGTTAGGTTGGGTTAGGTTAAGCTCGGAAGTGTAACTTACGTTTTCGTGCTATACACTGCCGTTCGGCGTATTCCTGCGCTGCACTGTGCTCTGCTAAATTATGCTAAGCCCTCGGCATGCCAGCAATATTGGTTTCGGCATGTTAGGTTGAGTTATGTTACTCTCGGTTAGTTCAGGTTGGGTTAAGTTCGGTAACGGTAGCTTTGACTTTAGTGTTATACGCTGTTGTTCGGTGGATTTCTGCGCTCGACTGCGCTCTACTACATTCAGCTTCGCCCTGGGCAGGCCAGCGATCGTGGCCGCGGCAGGTTGGGTTGAGTTAGGTTTCGTTCTGTTACGTTACGATTGGTTATCTTAGGAGTGGATAGCTTTGACTTTTGTGCTGTTGTCTGTTGTTGGGAGGATTCCCACGACCTTCAGTGCTCTATTATCTTCAGCCTGACCCTGGCAAGGCTACCAATAATGGCCTCGCCACGTTATGGTGGGTCATGTTACGGCCGGTTATGTATGGTTAGGCTATGTTTGGTTAAGGACGCCTTATTTTTTGTGATGTACGCTGCTCTTCGGTTGATTTCTGCGCTCTACTGTACAATAGAATGTCCTGCTTGGCTCTGTGGATGGCAGCAATAGCTTTCTCGGCGCATAAGCTTCAGATAGTCTATGTTTGGCTATGTTCTGTTGGTTTGGATTAGGCTTAGATACCTTCGATTATTCTGATATACACTGCTTCCCTATGGATGTCTGCGTTCTGCTATCCACTAATGTATTCTCCTTCGTTCTGAGGAAGCCTGCAATAGTGGTCGCCACGCGTCAGGGTGAGTTAGGTTACGTTCGGGTATGTTACGATTGCCTAGGTTAGGAGTGGACAGCTTTGA
>NW_016967448.1:0-880 GCF_001483705.2 Eufriesea mexicana
TACGGTTATGTTTGGGTAGCTTCGACTTTTCTGCTCTTCACAGCGATTCTATGTATTCCTGCTATCCGCTATCCTGTATTACGGTCTGCAACATTCTTTAGCAGCCAGCAATGCTGCTAGCGGCACGTTAGGTTCTGTTAGATTGCATTCGGTCAAGTCAGGTTATTTTGGGTTAGGCTACGATTGCTTTGACTTTTGTGCTGAACACAGCTATCCAATGACTGTACTCTACCGTGCTCTATCATACTCTGCTCGTCCCCGGGGAGGCCAGTAATTGTGGTCTCGTCACGTTAGGTCGAGTTAGGCTACGTTAAGTTCAGTTATGTTTGCTTGTGTCAGGTAAGGATAGGATAGCTTTAACCTTTGTGGTATACACCGCATTCAGTGGATTTCTGCGCCCTACTGTGGTCTACTATGTTCTGCTTTTCTTTGGCGATGCCAGCTATGGCGCCATAGGCACATCAGGTTCAGTTAATTTCGCTTGGTTATGTTTCGTCTGGATAGGTTAGGACAGCATAGCTAAGAGTTTTGTGGTATACATTACTTTTCCGTGGATTTCTCCGCCTTCCAATGCTCTAATATACTCTGCTCGGTTCTGGGGAGGCCAGCAATAACGGTCGTGGCACGTTACGTATCGTTTGGCTACGTTAGGTTGCGTTACGTTTGTTTGGGTTAAGTCAGGGTGTCTCTGACCTCTCTGCTGTACACTGCGATTCTAGGTATTTCTGCACCCAACTCTTCTCTAATACCTGCTGATTGGCTCTGTGGGGGCTCATAGCCTTGACTTCTGTGCTATAAACTGCACTTCGGTGGATTCCTGCGCTCTACAATGCGCTACTGCACTCTGCTCCAATCTGGGGAGGCCAGCAACAGTGGTATC
>NW_016967449.1:0-1114 GCF_001483705.2 Eufriesea mexicana
AAATAAGGAAACACAACGTAACTCAGACTCACGTACCGAGAACAATACTGCTGTCCTCCCCAGGGCAGCACAGGATATACTAGAGCACAATAGAGCCTCGAAATCCGCCGAAGTGAGGTGTATAACACAAAAGACGAAGCTATCCTGTCCTAACTTCACCAAACGTGACATAGCCAAACGCCATCTATCCCAAACTAACATGCCGGGACTACATCTGCTGGCCTCCCAGAGCTAAGCAGAATATATTGGACGAGGGTAGGGCGCAGAAATCCATCGAATCGCAGTATACGGCGGAAAAGTAAAAGATATCCACACATAACCCGAACAGATTAAACCTAACCAAACGTAGCCAGACGATACGTAACGTGCCACGGCCACCATTACATTGCAGGCCTCTCCAGGGTGTAGCAGATTAGAGTAGAGCGCAGCGGTGGGCTGGAATCCACCGAATATCTGTGTATAGAACGAAAGCCTAAGCTACACTAACCAAACATAGCCTAATATAACCAACCGTAACATAACTAATCATAGCCCATCTCAGCCTCAGGCGCCCTACCACTGTTGATGGCCTCCCCAGAGTCAAGCTGAACACGTTAGCGGAAAGTAGAACGCAGAAACCCATAAAATCTCAGTGTATATCAGATAAGTCAAGGCAACCCATGCCTAAGCCAAACCAACAGGACATAACCGATCATAGCCTGACTTATCCTTACGTGCCGAGACCGCCATTGCTGCTCTTCGCAGATCCAAGCTGGATATACTAGAGCACAGTGGAGCGCAGAAATCCACCCAATAGCTGTGTACAGCATACAAGTTAAAGCTACCCTGACAAAACTTATCCTGTCCCAGCCTAGCCGAACGTAACCTGACTAATCATAATGAGCCGAGACCATAATTACTGGCCTTGCCAGAGCCAAGCTGAAAATGCTAGAGCACTGTTTGGGCGCGGAAATCCACCTAATAGCAGTGTCCAGGACAGAGGTTGAAGCTATCTTGACAAAACTTAGCCTAACCCAGCCTAGCCGACCGTAACCTGACACAACATAAAGTACCGAGACCCCTATGAATAGCCTTCGCAGAGGCAAGCTGAAAATGTTAAAGCACTGGAGGGAGC
>NW_016967450.1:0-514 GCF_001483705.2 Eufriesea mexicana
CGCTATTAGTCGAGAATGTCGATAAAATCGAAACTGCCAGGCACATTCCATATCATTGCAATGCTTATAGCACTCCAGAAGGATCCTTCCTCCTTACTTAGGGAAGGAAGTTAGCTCACCACGATATTAGCGGAAAATGACTATAAAAATGCACTTTCCAGCCAGATTCTATGGCACTGCAATGGTTATAGCTTGCCAATATAATCGTTCCTCCTTGTATATGGAAGAAGGTTAGTTCACCACGATATTAGACGAAAATGCCAATGAAATTAAATTTTCCATCCAGATTCAATAGCATTGCAATGGCAATAGCACGCCAAGAGTATCTTTCCTCCTTATTTACGCAAGAAAGATAGCTCACCACGATATTAGTTGAAAATGTGGATAAAATCGAAACTGCCAGGAAATGGAACATTCTATATCATTGCAATGCCTATAGTACGCCAAAAGTATCCTTCCTCCTTACTTATGAAAGGAAGTTAGCTCACCACGATATTAGTCGAAAATGACAATA
>NW_016967451.1:0-1872 GCF_001483705.2 Eufriesea mexicana
AGTGCAGCAGAGCAATGTAGAATGACGAAACCGCTCGGAAAGCAGTGTATAGCAAAGAAGTAATGGGTATCCTAACCTAATCCGACCAAAGCAGACATAACGAAACGAAACAAATCCCAACATACCGTGCCTAGCCTGAAATAGCCACCCCCAGTTAGGGCATACTGGAGGAGAGTAGAGCGAAGGCGTCCATAGAATCCGAGTGTATAGCCCGAAAGTCTACGATATCCTAAACTAACCCAAACATACCTAGCCTAGCCAAGCGTAACCTAACAAATCCTGACGCGCCACGTCCACTATTTCGAGCATTCCCAAATCAAAGCAGGGAATATTAGATCACAGTAGAGCTCATAAATCTAGAATATAGCGGTTTATATCGCAGAAGCAAAAGCTACCCTTGCCCAACCTGGCCGAACGAAACATAATAAAATGATGCATAACACAACCTAATGTGCCGACACCACTATTGCTGGCCTCCGCAGAGCCGAGCAGAATATGCTAGAGACCAGTAGATCGTAAGAATCTGACGCATTGCAGTGAATAGGACAAAAGTCGAAGATATACTCAACAAACCAAACCTAATCAAACCTAACCAAACGTACACAACTCAATCTAACGTGGCGCCACCACTACTGCGAGCGCGCCAGAGACAAGCGGAAAATGATAGAGCACAGCACAGCACGGAAGTCCCTATAATATCTGTGTTGAGCACGATGGTCAAAGCTATCTTGGCCTAACCCAACCTTATCTATCATACCCAAACGCAATCAAACACTGCGTAACGTGCCGCGAACAGTGTTACACAGGGTCAAGCAGATCATATTAGAGGTGAGTAGAGCGCAGAAGCTAATACAACGGCAGTGTATAGCAGAAAAGGCGAAGCTGTATTAACATGGTACAAACAAGCTTAACATAGCTAAAAGTAACTTAACTCGAACTAACGTGCCGCAACCAACATTTCCGGCCTCAGCGGAGACAGGCAGATCGTATTAGAACTTGGTGGTGCGCAGCAAACCGCCGAGTAACAATTTGTATCACAAAATTCAAAGCTATCCTTGCCTAATCTGCCCAAACATGACTTAACCAAACGTAGCCTAACACAACCTAACGTGCCTAGACCACTGTTGCTGACCACAGCGGAGACAACAGGAATATAGTAGAACACAGTAGGGCGCAGAAAGCCGCCGCAATGCAGTGTAAAGCACAAAAGTCAAAGATATCCGAACCCAACCCGATCCAATCTAACCTAATGTAACCAAAGGAAACTTAACCAATGCTAACGTGCTGCGGCCACTATTGCTGGCCCCCCAGAGCCAAGCTGAACATATTAGGGTACAGTAGAGTGCAGATGCCCATATATTGGCAGTGTAGAGCAGAGAGGTCGAAAATATCCAAACCTAACACAAACAAACCTAACCTAATCGAACGTAACCTAGCTCGAACTAACGTGCTGAGGACGCTGTTGCCGGCCTCGCCAGTGTCAGGCCGAACACATTGGAGCACAGTAGGGTACAAAGATCCGTCGAACATCAGCATATAGCACAAAAGTCGTAGGCATGGTAACCTAACCTGACCTAACCAAGCACGCCCAAACGTAATCTAACCCAACCTAACGTGCAGCCAGCAGTATTGCTGGCCTTCAAAGGGTCAAGCAGAGCATATTAGAGGAGAGTAGAGCGCCGAAATCCATATAATAGTAGTGGATAGCAGAAGAGTCGAAGTTATCCGAACATAACCCTGGCTAACGTAGTGTAACCTAAGGTAGCCTTGACCTAGCACAGCGAGACCGCGATTACTGGCCTCGGAGAGGCAAGCAGAACGTGCTAGAGCACAGTAGAGCGTAGAAATCGAACGCACTGCAGTGAATAGCAC
>NW_016967452.1:0-890 GCF_001483705.2 Eufriesea mexicana
AAATTCACCGAACGACTTAGTATAGCACAAAGGTCAAAGCAACGCTCAGCAAACCTAACCCAATCTAGCGAAGCCAAAGGCAACCTGGCTCAACCTATGCTGCCAGGTCTGCCATTGCTGGCATCCCCGGGGTCGAGTCGGGTATAGTAGAGCAACGTGGAGCGCAGAAATCCACCGAACAGCTGTGTAATGCAATAAAGTCGACGATATCCTGCCCTAACCTATCCAAACGTAACATAACCGAACGCAACATAATTCAGCCTAAATTGCCGACAGCACTAGTGTTAGCCTCCCCATAGCCAAGCGAAATATACTGGAGCAGAGTAGAGCGCAGGCATCCGCCGAATGGCATTGTATAGCAGAAATGCCAAAGCCACCCTAACCAAACATAACCCACCCTAACCAAATCAAACGTATCGTAATACAAAGGAACGATCCACGCCCACTACTGCCGGGCTCCCCGCATACAAGCAGAGGGTAGTAGAGCAATGCGGAGCGCAGGTGTCGGACGAATAGCATTGTATACCACAAAAGTCGAAGCTATTCGAACCGAACATAACCTAACCTAGCCAACCCAAACCTAAATTGACTCAACCTAACTCGCCCAAGCCACCATTGCTGGCCTCTCCAGGGCAAAGCATAACATATTGGGGCACCGTAAAGTGCAGAAGTCATTCGTATAGCAGCCTGTAGCGAAAAAGTCAAGAATAACCTTTCCAAAAGTAACGTAACCATACTTAACCTGAACCACCCTAGCGTGCCGAAAGAACTGTTTCTGCCCTCAACAGAGCCGAGCAGAAAATGATGGAGGATAGTAGAGCGCAGATATGCATAGAACCGCAGTGCATAGCACAATAGTCGCAGTTACCCAATCCTAACGTAACCACACG
>NW_016967453.1:0-510 GCF_001483705.2 Eufriesea mexicana
GGATAGCTGTATCTTTTGTGGCAAATACTGCTATTCGGTGGACCTCTGCGCTCTGTTGCGCTCTAGTATATTCTGGTTGTCTCTGGGCAGGCCAGCGATATTAGTCTCGACACGTTAGGCTGAGCTATGCTACGTTCGGTTATGTTACGTTTGGTGATGTTAGGATAGTATAGCTCAGACTTTTGTGCTAAACACTGCTATCCGCGGATTTCTGCGCTCTACTGTTTTCTCATATTTTCCGCTTGGCTCTGTGGATGCCAGCAATGTTTGTCTCGTCACGTTAGGTTGAGTTATACTACGTTCGTATATGTCACGTTTGGCTAGGTTAGGACATGCTACTTTGACTCTCGTGCTGAACACTGCTATACCACGGACTTCTGCCCTCCAATGTTCTCTAACATGCTATGCTTGGCACGCCAGTAATAGTGGTCTCGGCAGGTTAGGCTAAGCTATGTTACGTTTCGTTAGGTCAGGTTATGGAGGTTCGGTCTGGATTTCTTCGAGCTCTGT
>NW_016967454.1:0-900 GCF_001483705.2 Eufriesea mexicana
CTAGCTTATCCTTGCCAAATTTAGTGTAACCAAACGTAACATGACTAAGCCTAACTTGCCGAGGCCACAATTTCTGCCCTCCTTTCAGACGAGCAGAGCATATTATAGCACAGTGGAGCACAGAAGTCCACCGAATAGCTGTGCGGAGCACAAAAGACAATGATATGCCCTCATGCACTAACCTAACCTAACCTGACCGACCGAATCACAACTCCTCCCTTCGTGCTGCGACCACTATTTCTGGCCACCTCAGAGTGCAGCAGAGAATGTTAGAGCAATGTAGAGGGAAGAAATGAACGTAATATCAGTGTATTGCGCAAAGGCCAATGCTATCCCCTCCTAACATATCGAAACATAATATAATCAAAGGTATCCTAACTCAGCCTAATATGCCGGGAACACTACTGCTGGAATCTCCTGAGAACAGCAGGATAAGCAGTAGAGCGAAGAGAGCCACCAAACAGCAGCGTGTAGCACTAAACTCAAATACACCACAATCTAACGCAACCTGAACTAACCTAACCAAACGTAGACTAACCAAACTTAATGAGACGGGACAGCAATTTTTTACGGCTTCAGTGCTAAGCAGCGTATACTAGAGCACAGTAGTGTGCACATATCCGACGTATAACAGTGTATAGCGCAAAAGTCAAAGCTAGACCCTCCTATCCTAGCCAAACGTGACGTAACCGAACATAACATGACTCATTCCAACGAGACGCGACCACTACTGCTGCCCTCCCCAGAGCCGAGCGGAACATATTAGTGGAGAGTAGAGAAAAACGAACCAATAGTATCGGCGTGCGCAGCAGAAAAGTCAGAGTTATCCGAACCCAACCGTAGCTAACATATCACAACCAAACGCAGCCCATCTCAACCTAACTTGGTGAGATCATTATT
>NW_016967455.1:0-639 GCF_001483705.2 Eufriesea mexicana
CCTATACTAACCTAGCCAAGCATAACGTAACCATGCGTATCATAGCTCAAACTAACGAGACGTGACTCCTATTGCTACCCTCACCAGGTCCATGCAGAACACATTACAGGAGAGCAGAGCGCTGATATAAAATGAATAGCGGCGTATAGCACAAAAGTGAGGGACACCCTGTCCTAACCTAACCAATTGCAGCGTAACCAAACATAACGTAACTTAATCTAACGTGCCGCGACCACAATTGCTGGCCTCCCCGGAGACAAGCAGCACATACTAGAGCAATGTAGGGCGCAGAAATCCTCCGAATAGCAGTGTGTGGCACAAAAGTCAAAGCTAACCTATCTTAACCTAACCAATCATGACACAAAGTAACGTAACATAATTCAACCCATCGTGCCGAGGACACTATTGCTGGCGCCCCGGAGCCAAGCAGGAAATGCTAGATGAGAGTAGAGGGCAGAAAACCACGGAACAGCAGTGTGTAGCACAAAGTTCAAAGGCATTCTGCCCTAACCTAACCAACCGTAACGTGACCCAACGTAACGCAACTCAACCTAACGTGACGAGACGTCTATTTCTGGCCTCCACAGAGCCATGCAGAATATACTAGGGTACAGTAGAGCGCTGAAATCAGCCGCATTG
>NW_016967456.1:0-252 GCF_001483705.2 Eufriesea mexicana
TGCAATGCTACAGAATCGTCATGGAAAATTCAATTCTATTGACATTTTCGACTAATTTCGTGGCGAGTTAACTTTCTCGCAAAAATAAGGAGGAAAGATACTGTTGGCGTGCTATAGGCTTTGCAATGCTATAGAATCTGGCTGGAAAGTTCAATTTTATTGACATTTTGGGCAAATATCGCGGTGAGTTACCTTTCTCGCATAAATAAGGAGAAAAGATTCCATTGGCGTGCTATAGGCTTTGCAATGCTA
>NW_016967456.1:504-968 GCF_001483705.2 Eufriesea mexicana
TGGCTGGAAACTTCAATTTTATTGAGATTTTAGGCTAATATCGTGGTGAGTTAACTTTCTCGCATAAACAAGGAGGAAGGATTCCATTGGCGTGCTATAGGCTTTGCAATGCTATAGAAGCTTGCTGGAAAGTTCAATAACATTGACATTTTCGGCTATTATCGTTGTGAACTAACTTTCTTGCATAAATAAGGAGGAGGAATTCTACTGGCGTGCTATAAACATTGCAATGCTATAGAATCGTCGTGGAAAATTCAATTTTATTGACATTTTCGACTTATTTCGTGGTGAGCTAACTTCGTTCCATAGGTAAGGAGAAAAGATCCGTTCGGAGTGATGTTCGGAGTGCTATAGCCATTGCAATGCTGCAGACTCTGACTGGAAAATTCAATTACATTGAAATTTTCGACTAATATCGTGGCGAGTTAACTTTCTCGCAAAAATAAGGTGGAAAGGTACTATTG
>NW_016967457.1:0-425 GCF_001483705.2 Eufriesea mexicana
CCAACCATTCGTCCACCCACACATCCATACATCCGTGCCCCCATACATCCATATATTCTTACAACCATACATCCATGCATACATTCATCCGTACATCCATAACGCAAATACGGCCATACATTCGTACATCCATACATACAAACGTCCATACATTAATACATCCATCCATCCATACATCACCATACATACAAACGTCCATACATTAATACATCCATCCATCCATACATTCACACATCCAAACATCCGCAGATCCATACATCCATAAATCCTTCCACTCGTGCGTCTATCATTCGACACATCCATCCACCCATACATCCATACATACATACACACATACAACCATACATTCATGCATCCAGAAAACCTGTACATCAATACATTCATCCGTCCATATATCCTGCCATTCACACATATATCCATCCAAA
>NW_016967458.1:0-360 GCF_001483705.2 Eufriesea mexicana
GGTACAGGAGAAGGTGGTAAAATATATGGAGAACCATTTAAAGTGAGACTATATTTAAAAATGAAATGAATTCTTTTTTTATTAAAAAATAATTATTGGATATATATGTTTTAGGAGGAATTTCATACAGGATTACGTTTTTGTCGACGAGATTTAATTGCTATGGCTAATGCTGAAAAAGATGACAATAGTTCCCAATTCTTCCTTACTCTTAGTTCTACACCAGAATTGCAGCAAAACATACAATCGTTGGTAAAGTTACTGGAGAAACTATATATAATATGCTTAAACTTGAATAAGCACTTGTAGATGAGGTAAATTTAATGTTTACAAGAAAATATATCAATAATTGATATAAAT
>NW_016967459.1:0-479 GCF_001483705.2 Eufriesea mexicana
CACAGATACAGAACTATAGGATACGGATTAAACTTTTCAGTGATGATTTATGTTCTACAACGAGACTAGAATGAAAGAATACAGGCTCACGATCTCTCGGACAGTTGACAACACTGTACTGACTACAGCCATATTCACAGTAATATTTACGTTGGACTGCTTTGTTCACTTGTGATGCAGATTCCAAAGTAACTCGGGCATAACTTGTGTTTTCTACAGTTATGGCTAGTGATAAATACAATTCGCAGTACGGTAAATGGTACATCCACCAGCAGAGCACTGAACCCGCTGTATTAGCCTGTTGTGCGTTGAACTAGATACTATGGCCCTTCTGGAATGACAATAGACAGGCACCTAATCCTTCGATGCATTAACAGTTGATAATATAGTGCAATGTATGGCCATCATCACAGCATTGTAGCCGTTGGAATGATTGGTTCACTGATGTAGGAGATTCTAATGTAATACTTGAATAACCT
>NW_016967460.1:0-750 GCF_001483705.2 Eufriesea mexicana
TGGGGATGCCAGCAATAACGGTCATGGCACGTTTGGCGTGGATATGTTACGTTCGGTTGTGTTAGGCTTGGTTATGTTTGGTTATGGTAGCTTTGACTTTTGTGCTATGCACTGCTATTCGGTGGATTCATGTGCTCTAGATTGCTCTTCTATATTCTGCTCGGCTCTCGGGAGGCCTGCAACAGTGGTATCGGCACACTAGTTAGGGTTGTGTTTCCCTTGGACCTTCTAGGTTTTGTTAGGTTTGGTTAGGTTCGATTTGACCTTTGTGCTATACCTTAGTGCATTTCGGTCGTTATCTGCCCTCTGCGTTGCTCCGCTAGCATTTGCTTGTCTCTGGGGTGTCCAGAAATAGTGGAGGTAGCACGTTTGTTTGGGTTATGTTACGTTTGGTTCGGTCAGGTTAGGCAATGTTTTGTCTGGTTAGCTTTGACTTTTGTGCTATACCCCACTATTCGATGGACTTCTACGCTCTGCATTGCTCTACTGTACTCTGCTCCACTCCGGGGTTCTAGTAATAGTGTTCTCGGCACGTTTGATGGAGTTAGGCTACGTTTGGTTAGGTTATGTTTGCTTGGGTAGTGTTTGGTTTGTTTTGACCTTCGTGCTGTACGCTATTATTCAGTGGATTCCTGCCCTCCACTTTGAATTCTCTAGTCTGCTAGACCCTGGTGGGTCTGGAAATAGTGGTCGCTGCAAGTCACTGTGCATTTGGCTACGTTAGGTTAGGTTGAGCTAGTTTCAGTTATG
>NW_016967461.1:0-562 GCF_001483705.2 Eufriesea mexicana
CGTGCTATAGCCATTGCAATGCTGTAGGATTTGTCTGGAAAATTCAATTTTATTGACATTTTCGACAAATATCGTAGTGAGCTAACTTTCTTGCATGAATAAGGAGGAATGATCCTATTGGCCAGCTATAGCCATTGCAATGCTATAGAATCAGGCTAGAAAACTCAATTTTATTGTCATTTTCAACTAATATCGTGCTGGGCTAACTTTCTTGCATAAATAAGGAGGAAAGATTCTATTGGAGTGCTACAGCAATTGCAATGCTGTAGCATCTGGCTGGAAAATTCAAATTTATTGACATATTCGACTAATATCGTGGTGAGCTAACTTTATTGCATAAACAAGGAGGAAAGATCCTATTGCCGTGATATAGTCATAGCAATGCTATAGAATCAGGCTGGAAAATTCAATTTTATTGTCATTTCCGACTAATATCGTGGTGAGCTACGGAGAGCTAAATACCTTGCATAAATAAGGAGGAAAGATACTATTGACGTGTTATAGCCATAGCAATGCTATAGAAACAGGCTGTAAAGCATAATTTTATTGACATTTTCGACTA
>NW_016967462.1:0-329 GCF_001483705.2 Eufriesea mexicana
CATCATAAACTACCGAGACCACAATCGCTTGCCTTGCCAGAGCGAAGCTCAAAAAATTAGAGCACTCTAGGGCGCAGAGATCCACCTAATAGCAGACTATTGCACTAAAGTCAAAGCTACCCTCACCTAACCTAAATAATCGTAACATACCCGAACGTATCCTAATTAACACTGACGTGCCACGACCACCGTCTCTGGCCTCCCCAGAGCCAAGCAGGCATAATAGAGTGCAGTAGAGCGCAGCAATCCACCGATAAGCATTGTATAGGACAAAACTTAAAAATATCCTGACCAAACTTATCCTAAACCAACCGAACGGAACGTGACGT
>NW_016967463.1:0-1699 GCF_001483705.2 Eufriesea mexicana
GCATCACGAAAGTGAAAGCTACCCTTACAGTACTTAACATAACCCAACCTAGCCGAACGTAACAATACACAACTTAATGTGCTGCGATCAGCATTGCTGACCTCCCCAGAACCAAACCGAAGATATTAGTGAACAGCAGAGCGCAGGAATCCACCGAACAGCAGATCACAACACAAAACTCAAAGGAATACTACCCTAACCTAGCAATAACCTAGCAACTCGTAACATAGCCGACCTATCCTGACCATACCTAACATGCTGCAAACAATATTGATGCACTTCCGAGGCCGAACGGAACACCCTAGGGTAGAGTAGTGCTCAGAAATCCATAGAACCGCAGTGTAAAGCAGAAAAGGCGGGAATACCCGAAGCTAACCCAAACACACGCAACATAGCCAGACGTAGCCTAACTCAACATAACTTGCCGCGACCACTATTGCTGGCCTCGCCGCAGCCAAGCTGAAAATAGTCGAGACAAGAAGAGCGCAGAAATACACAGAATAGCAGAACACAGCACAGAAGTCGATGCTATAATGTCCCAACCTAACCAATCTTAACACAACCTAATGTTACCTAACTGAATCAAATGGGACGCGACCACTATTACTGGCCTCCACACCGCCGAGCAGAACATATTACAGGAGATTAGAGCACGGAAATCCATAGAATCGCAATGAACAGCAGAGAAGTCAAAAGCTATCAAGACCTAACCCATCCTAACGTAACCTAAACAAACTTAGCCCGAATAAACATAAAGTTCCGCAACCACTATTTCTGGGATCCGAGCAGTCGGACAGAACGTAGTAGAGGACTTTAGGGCTCAGTAATCCATAGAATCTCTGTGTATAGCAGAAAAGTCGAGGATACGCGAACCCGACGCATACAAGCATAACCTAATCAAACGTAGCCTATCACAACTTAACGTGCCGCGAAAAGTATTGCTGGCCTCGCCAGGACCAAGCAGAATGCAATAGAGCACAGTGGAGCGCAGAAATGCGCCGAAAAGCAGTGAAGAGTGCGAAAGCCAAAGCTACCATGACCACACATAACAAACTATATCCGAACCGAACGCAATCTATCTCAACCTAACGTGCCGAGACAACTATTGCTGGGATCCCCATTGCCAAGTAGAATATATTACAGCACAGTAGAGCGAAGAAATCCACAGAACAGTAGTGCGCAGCGCAAAATTCGTAGCTATCCTGTCCTAACTAACCAAACGTAACGTTACCAAACGTAGCATAACTCAGCCTAACGTGCGGGGACCACTACTGCTGGCCTCCCACGGCCAAGCAGAATATAGTATAGCACGGTGGAGCGCAGAAGTACGCCGAATAACAGTGTCCAGCGGGAAAGCCAATGCTATTTTAGACGAACGTAACACAACCTAACAAAGCGAAACGTAACCGCTCCCTACCTAGCGTGCTGAGACCACCGTTTCTGGCCTCGCCAGAGCCAAACAGAAAAATTAGATCACAGAAGAGCGCACAAATCCACCACATTGCAGCGTATAGCACAAAAGTCGAAGATATCCTGACATAAACTGGCCTAACCCATCCTAACCTAACGTAGCCTATCCCATCATAAGGTGCCGAGACCACAACTGCTGGATTCACCTGATTCAAGCAGAACACCATAGCGCACAATAGAGCGCAGCAATGCTCCTAATAGCAGTGTGTGTCAATGAAGTCGAAGCCAT
>NW_016967464.1:0-559 GCF_001483705.2 Eufriesea mexicana
GTCGAGTTAGATTGTGTTTGATTAAGTTTGGTTACGTGACGTTAGGATAGGATAGATTAGGATGGTTAATGTTTGTTTGCGGTAGGTAAGGTAAAGTTTGTGTAGTTTAGGTGAGCATTGGTTTTGCAATATTATGTTTGATTAGGTTACGTTATGATAGGTGAGGTTAGGGTAGGACTGGCTAGGATAGGTTAAGTTAGGTTTTGCAAAATTATGTTAGGTCAAGTCAGGTTATGTCAGGTCACGACAGGTCAACAGGTCAGGTCTGGTCAGGTCATGTCAGGTCAGGTCAGGTCTGATCATGTCCGGTCAGGTCAGGTCAGGTCATGTCAGGTCAGGTCAGGTCAGGTCAGTTAGTTCATGTCAGGGAGGCGCAGGTCTGGTCAGGTCTGGCCTTCTCAGGTCAGGTCACGTCGTGTCAGGCCTGGTCATGGCGGGTCCGGGCAGTTCAGCTAATGTAGGGGCCGGTCAGGTCAGGTCAGGTTTGGTTATGTTATGTTAGGTTAGGTTAGCTTTGATTACGATACGCTGGGATTGGTTGGGTTGGGTTAGGATAGGT
>NW_016967465.1:0-623 GCF_001483705.2 Eufriesea mexicana
ATTTTGTTGAATAAATAAGCAGGAAATATCCTATGGGCACTCTATAGCCATTTCAGTAGTATGGATTCTGACTGGAAAATTCAACTTTATTGACATTCTCGATTAATAACGCTTTGAGGTAATTTTGTTGCATAAATAAGGAGGAAAGGTTCCATTCGCTTGTTATAGCCATTGCGATGCTACAGAATCTGACAGAAAATTCAATTTTATTGACATTATCGACTAATATCGTGGTGAGCTAATTTTGTTGCATAAATAAGGAGGAAAGAATCATGCTATAGCCATTCCAATGCTATAGAACCTGACGGGAAAATTCCATTTTATTGACATTCTCGACTAATATCGCGGTGAGGTAATTTTGATGCATAAATAAGCAGGAAAGACTCTATGGTCACGCTATAGCTATTTCAGTACTATAGAATCTGACCGGAAAATTCAACTTTATTGACATACACGACTAATATCGTGGTGAGGTAATTTTGTTGCAAAAAATGAGCAGGAAAGACTCTATGGGGACGCTATAGCTACTTAAGGACTATAGAATCTTATTGGAAAATTCAATTTTTATGACATTTTCGACTAATATCGTGGTGAGCTAATTTTGTTGCATAAATAAGGAGGAA
>NW_016967466.1:0-545 GCF_001483705.2 Eufriesea mexicana
GCCACTGCAATTCTATAGTATCTGGCTGCTAAATTCAATTTTATTGACATTTTCGTCTAATATTGTGGTGAGCTCACTTTCTTGTATAAATAAGGAGGAAAGATACTATTGGCGCGATATAGCCATTGCAATGCTATAGAATCTGCCCCGAAAATTCAATTTTATTGATATTTTCGACTAATATCGTGGTGATCTAGCTTTCTTCCATTTGCAAGGAGGAAAGATTCTACTGGCGAGATGTAGCCTTTGCAATGCTTCAGAATCTGGCTGGAAAATGTAATTTTATTGACATTTTCGTCTAATATTGTGGTGAGCTCACTTTCTTGTATAAATAAGGAGGAAAGATACTATTGGCGCGATATAGCCATTGCAATGCTATAGAATCTGCCCCGAAAATTCAATTTTATTGATATTTTCGACTAATATCGTGGTGATCTAGCTTTCTTCCATTTGCAAGGAGGAAAGATTCTACTGGCGAGATGTAGCCTTTGCAATGCTTCAGAATCTGGCTGGAAAATGTAATTTTATTGACATTTTCGACTAAT
>NW_016967467.1:0-890 GCF_001483705.2 Eufriesea mexicana
AAAATTGAAGGTTCCAGGCAGGTTCTACAGCACTACAATGTCTATAGCACGCCAATAGGATCTCTCTACCTTATTTATGGACGATAGTTAGCTCACCACGATATCAGTCGAAAATGTCAATAGAATTAAACATTCCAGCCTGATTCAATAGCACTGCTATGACTATAGCACGCCAATAGAAGCTTTCCTCCTTATATATGCAAGGAGGTCAGCTTACCAGGATATTGTCCGAAAATGTCATTAAAACTGAATTTTCCAGCCAGATTATATATCATTGCAATGGCTATAGCAGGCCAATAGAATCTTTCCTCCTTATTTATGTAAGAAAGTTAGCTCACACCGATATAAGTCGAGCTTGTCAGTATAATTATATTTTCCTGCCAGATTCTGCTGCACTGCAGGGCTATAGCACGTGAATGGAATTTTTCATCCTTATTTACGCAAGAAAGTTGCCTCAACCCGATATTAGCCGAAACTGTCTATATAATTATATTCTCCAGCGAGATACTATGGCACTGCAACGGCTATAACACGCCAACGGAATTTTTCCTCCATATTTAAGCAAGGAAGTTATCTCACAACGATATTATTCGAAAATGTCAATAAAATTGAAGGTTCCAGGCAGGTTCTACAGCACTACAACGGCTATAGCACGCCAATGGGATCTTTCTACCTTATTTATGGAAGATAGTTTGCTCACCACGATATTAGTCGAAAATGTCAATGAAATTCAATTTCCCAGCAAGATTCTATACCATTGCAAAGACTATAGCACGCCAATAGAATCGTTCCTCCTTATTTAATTGAGAAAGTAAGCTCACCACGATATTAGCCGAAAATGTTAGTGAAATTGGATTTTCCAACCAGATTATATACCAATGCAATGCCTA
>NW_016967468.1:0-2770 GCF_001483705.2 Eufriesea mexicana
AATTCTGTGATAACAAAAGAGAGGATCATTACCGCGCGAGACTTTAACAACAGACAATAAAGTGCTAAGCACAGCCATCATCACTGTATAGCAGCCGGTTAATTAATTCCTTCACTGATGACTTAAATTACACAGCAGTGCTTAAATAATCAATGTATACATCAGTTGTGGCTAGAGATATTTACAATTCCCTGTGCGGTAGTTGGTGCATCCACGAATATGGCACTGAAGCCGTTAGATTAATCTCTCCAGTGATGGTCTGCATTCCACAGCCATGCTAGAATAATCATTGTATTGAATGGTTGTGGCTAGATATATTTACAATTCAATGTGCGATACTTAGTACATCCACCAACTGAGGACTGTTTACGTTGCATTGGTATGTTCACTGATGGTTTAAGTTCTATAGCATTTACAGTATGACAAAGGACATAGACTTTATCCCACGAGATATAGACCATAAGCAATACACTTCGGAGCGTAGAAATCGGCGTAATAACCTAGCCATTGCAGTAATCGGCATACTAACACACCAAGTTCCTCAGCAATTCTACAATGATCGATGGATTCATCAGTTAAGTCTAGAGACATTAACATAGGGCAGCACGGTACACAGTACATTCACCGATAGAACGCCGTTGCCTTTGTACTAGACTGATTACTGATGATTTAAATTCGATAGCAATTCAAGAATAACAAAAGGCAGACACGTCATCGCCCGAGATACTAGCAATTGACAACACAGACGAGTGGAGCCATCATAACTGTACTGCAGCCTCGGGGTTTGTTCGTTCACTGATGGCTTAATTTCACAGCAGGTCAAGAACTATCAATGTATAGATCAGTTAGGGTTGGGGATATAGACATCTGACAGTGCGGTCCTCATGAAGTCCACCAACAGATTACAGTTTCCGCTGGACTGGTATTTTCACAGACGATCTATACTGTACGCCTATCCTATAGCTAACAACGGATTGGAAATGTATCGCTAGTGTTATTGACAAACGACAATGCAATTCCGAGGGAAGCTATCTGCAAAAAATTGTAGCCTTGGATCTCGTCTGTTCGCTGATCATCTAAGTTGCTCCGCAAAATATGACTGGTCAATGGATAAAGCAATTGTGGCTGAAGATATTGACATTTGTCAAATCAATAATTAATACATCCACCATTATTGTACTCTAGTCGCTGTATGAATTTGTTCACTGAATATTTAAATATCACAGCATTTCTAAAATTGTTAGTGCTTAGATCAATTATGCCTGGTGATATATATAATTGGCACTACGGTACTTAATACGTCAACAAACAGGGTACCATTACCCACGGATTATTCCCTTCACTGATGATATATCTCTGCAGCAATTGTAGATTGATCAACGGACATGTCATGCATAGGTAATGTTATTGACAGGTGGCAATGGAGTAGAGAGTGTGGCCATTGGCAGAATATTATAGCCATTGCATTAATGTGTCAGCTGATCATCTGGGTTCTTAAGCACGTGTAGAATGATCAATGGATAGGGCAATTGTCGCTGGAGAAATTGATATATATCTACACATTACCGATTAAAGGCATCAAATGAGCACGCTCGCTGCATGAATAATCAGGTCATTGATGATTTGAATTTTATAGCAATTCTGAAGTGACAAAAGGGAGTTCCATTATCTCTCGTGAAATTAAGAATTGACAACGCGGCACTGAGTGTATACATAATAGCAGTACTGTAGCCGATGTACTAATAAGGTCACGGTGTAAGTTACACAGCAATTCCAGAATAATCAATTAACAGCACAGGTATGGCAAGAGGCATTTGCAATTAGTACTTCGGTACTTAGTACATCAAACAATGGAGCACTGTAGCCGTTGTACTACTGTGTTCGCTGCTGATTTATGTTCCATGGAAATTCCAGGGTGACAAAGGCCAGAAATGTTAACGCTGGTGATTCTAGAACTTGACAACACTGTACTGAGCATAGACATCATATAAGTACTGTAGGCTTGGATCAATTTGTCAACTGATTACTTATATCCGCAGCATTTCACAAATATGCAACGTATAGTACGGTTATGGCTGGAGGTGTTTACAATTTGCAGTGCAATACTTGGTACATAAACTTACAAAGCACTTTACGCACGTTATTAATCTGTTCACAGATAATTTAAACTCTATCGCAATTCTTGTATGATCAACAGATAGGTCATATATATTTAGTGGCTTTGACGAATGACAGTACATTATTGAGTGTAGCCGTCTACACAATATGATAGCCATTGCATTAATATTTCCGCTGATCGCGTAAGTCGATCAGCAAATGTATAGCGATCTATGGATAGAGAATTGCCGCTGGAGACATTGGCAAATGTCAAAACAGACCTGTGCGCAGCAGTCATAGCACAACTCTAGCAATTTGATTAATTTAATCACTGATGATTTATATTCAACAATCCTTCTGAAGCAACCAATGTGTAGATCTATTATGTCTAGAGATATTTACAATATTCGGTGCCGTACCTTGTACGACAACCGACATAGCACTGCAGCAGTCGGTTTAATCTGTTCCGTGATATAAATTCTGTAAAAAGTCTATGATGACAGAAGGCAGACCCATTAGGGCTCGAGGATTTAGCCATTGACCAAACTGTACCGAGTATAGCAATCATTACAGTACTGTAGCCGTTGCGTTTATTAGTTCACTGACGATGTAAATTCCGCACTAATTCTAGAATAATCAATGTATACATCAGTTATGTCCAGAGATATAATAT
>NW_016967469.1:0-511 GCF_001483705.2 Eufriesea mexicana
GGGCACCTTTTACTTTACTACTCAGCAATATTATTCGCGGCACGCAAGCGTGTGGTATGTTACGCGTGGCTGCCATGTTCGGATTGGTTTGGCTAGTACAGCTCTGACTTCTGTGCTATAAACTACTATTCGGTGGATTTCTGCGCACTACTGTGCTCTAGTACATTTTGCTTGGCTATAGGGTGGCCTGCAGTAGTGCTGTCGGCACGTTGGTCTGAGTCAGGATACGTTTGGTTATGTTACGTATCTTGCGGTTGGGACAGAGTAGCCCAGACTTTTGTGCTATACACCGCACTTCGGTGTATTTCTGCACTCTACAGCGGTCTTCCACGCTCTGCTCGACTCTCGGAATGGCAGCAATAGTGGTCGCGGCACGTTAGTTTACAGTCAGGTTACGTTTGGTTAGGTAGGCTACGCTGTGTTTGGTTAGGATGTCTATGACTTTAGTGCTACACACTGCTATTGCATGAATTTCTGCGCCCTGTATTGCTCTAGTCTGTTCTGCTTGGTC
>NW_016967470.1:0-479 GCF_001483705.2 Eufriesea mexicana
GATCTTTGTGATCTAATGTGCTCCACCACATTATGCTTGGCTCTGTGGAGGCCATGTGTAGTGACCGTCGCACGTTATGCTGAGCTATGCTACGTCATATTAGGTTAGGTTATGCCATGTTAGGATAGGATGATTTCGACTTTTGTGCTATACACTGCTATTCGATGGATCTATGCACTATACGTTGCAGTACCATACCCTGATCGACCGTGCGGAGGCGATCAATGGTGGCCACGGCGTGTCACGTTGAGGTAGTCTACGTTTGGTTATGCTATGCTCGCTTGCTTTAAGCTTGGGTAGATATGACCTTTGTTCTACAGACCGCGATTCTATGGACTTCTGCGCCCTAGTTGCCCTAGTAAATTCTGCACGACTCTGTGGAGGTCAGGAATAGCGGCCGTGGAACATTAGGTTGAGCTATGTTACGTTCGGTTGTGATAAAATTGGATGTCTGGATGGTATAGCTTTGACTTTTGTCC
>NW_016967471.1:0-733 GCF_001483705.2 Eufriesea mexicana
GATTGTAGCAGAGAAATGTAGAGCGCATAATTCCACTGAATGTCTGTGTATAGCACAAAAAAAAGGAATCCTAACCAGACCTTCTTAACCTAACCAAGCGAGACGTTACCTTACTCAACCTGACGTGCCTGTATCTGGCCGCCACAGAGACAAGCAGTACATATTGGAGCACTGCGTAGGGCAGAAATCAACCTAATCGCAGAGCATGCCTCAAAGGTCTAAGCTAGAGTGTCCTAACATCTCCAAGCGGAGCACAAACAAACGCAACATATCTCAAACTAACGTGCCGAGACCACTATTTCTTGCCACCCCAGAGCCAGGTAGAGAATGATAGAACACAGTGGAGAAGTGGAGCGCAGGAATCCACCTAATAGCAGTGTATGGCATAAAAGTCAAAGGTACCTTATCCCAATGTATACAATCATAACATAAACGAACGTAACATAACTAAACCTAGGGTACTGGGACCATTATTGCGGGCCTCCTTATGGCCTTGGAGAGCGTATTAGGGGATAGTTAAGCTCCGAAATCGATAGAATCTCAGTGTATATCACAAGAGTCATCGCTATGCAAATCTAACACAGGCTAACATAACCTTATCGAACGTAGCATAGCTCAACATAACGTGTCGCGACTACTGCTTCCGGCCATCCCTGTGCCAAGTAGGGATTGGTAAAGCCAAGTAGATCACAGAAGCACACCGAATAGCAGTGTATGGCACGTAAGTCGAAGC
>NW_016967472.1:0-627 GCF_001483705.2 Eufriesea mexicana
TATTACCATGGCTATAGCACACCAATAGTATATTTCTTCCTTATTTATGCAAGAAAGTTAGTTCACCACGATATCAGTCGAAAACGACAATAAAAATGAGTTTTGCATCCAGATTCTATAGCAGTGCAATGGCTATAGCACGCCAATGGTATCCTTTCTCATTATTTAAGCGGAAAGGTAGCTCACCACGAGAGTAGTCGACAGTGTCAATAAAATTGTATTTTCCAGCCAGTTTCCGGAGCAATGCCATGGCTATAGCACACCAATAGTATATTTCTTCCTTATTTATGCAAGAAAGTTAGTTCACCACGATATCAGTCGAAAATGACAATAAAAATGAGTTTTCCATCCAGATTCTATAGCAGTGCAATGGCTATAGCACGCCAATAGCACCCTTTCTCATTATTTAAGCGGAAAGGTAGCTCACCACGAGAGTAGTCGACAGTGTCAATAAAATTGTATTTTCCAGCCAGTTTCCGGAGCAATGCCATGGCTATAGCACGGCAGTAGGATATTTCTTCCTTAATTATGCAAGAATATTAGCTCACCACGATATTAGTCGAAAACGTGAATAAATTTTAATTTTCCAGCCAGGTTCTATAGCATTGCAATGGCTATAGCACGCCA
>NW_016967473.1:0-1133 GCF_001483705.2 Eufriesea mexicana
AGGTTAGGATGGGATATCTTTTACTTTTGTGCCATACACTGCCAGGTGGTGCATTTCTGCGCTCCACTGTACACTAATATGTTCTGCTCGACTATGGTGTGGCCAGCAATGATGGTCGCGTTTCATTAGGTTTAGTTATGTTACGTTTGTCTATTTTAAGGTTTTATACATTGGGACCGGCTGGGTTTTACTGTTATGCTGTACAATGATATTCGGTGGCTTTCTGCGCTCTAGTGTGCTCCAGTATGTTATACTTGGCTCTGTGGGCGCCAATAATAGTGTTAACGCTCGTTTTGTCGAGTCGGGCTCCGGTACGTTGGGCTAGAATAGGTCTGCTGAGGCTTGTGTATATTTGACTTTCGCGCAGTACTGGGGAGGCGAGCAGTAGTGGTCGTGGCTCGTCAACTTCAGTTAGGTTACGCTTCGTTGGGTTTGGTTGGGCTGCGTTTGGTTGGGATACCTACGACTTTTGTGCTTTTAACTGCAATGCGGTGTGATTCTTCGCTCTACTGTGCCGTAGTATATTCTGCTTGTCTCTGTGGCGGCCAGCATTGGTGCTCTCGTCATGTTAGGTTGAGCTATGCTACGTTTGGATATGTTACGTTTGGATATATTAGGATAGGCTACTTCAGCTTTTGCGCAATTCACTGCCCTTTGGTGGATTTCTGCGCTCTATTACGCCTTAATATGCTCTGCTTGACTCTGTGGAAGCCAGCAATAGTGGCCTCAGCGCGTTAGATTCGGTTAGGCTACGTTTGCGTATGGCAAGTTTGGTTACGTTAGGGCAGAATAGCTGAGACCTGTGTGCCATTCAGTGCTATTCGGCGGATTTCTGCCCTCTACATTGCCCTACTGTACTGCGCTCGACCCTCGGGTGCCGAGCAATAGTGATCGTGGCACGCCAGGCTTAGTTTGGTAACGTTTCGTTTGGTTAGGTTAGGTTTGGTAAAGTTTGATTAGGATAGCCTTGACTTTCGAGCTGTAAACTGTTATTCGGCGGGTTTCTGAGATCTACCGTGCTCTACGACATCCTGCTTGGCTATGGCGAGGCCCGAAGCAGTGGTCGCTGCACGTTACGTTGAGCTACGCTACGTTTGGTTAGGTCAGGTTAGGACATGTTTGGTTAGGATATC
>NW_016967473.1:1785-2046 GCF_001483705.2 Eufriesea mexicana
CCACAAAAAGCGTGCGGAACACATTTGGTTATGTTAGGTTACGTTGGGTTTGGCTAGGGCAGGTTAAGATTGGACAAGATGGCAACGGCTTTTGTGCCATACACTGCTATTATGTAACTTTGTTCGCTGTACTGTTCTCTAATATGTTCTGCTTGGCTCTGTGGTGGCCAGAAATGGTGGTCTCGGCACGCTAGGGTTTGCTAGGCTGCGTTCGGTTACTGTACGTTGGCCCGGGTTTCGTTTGGAATGCATTCGCTTTCG
>NW_016967474.1:0-999 GCF_001483705.2 Eufriesea mexicana
AGCGTAGTATATCTCAAAGCAACGTGTTGTGACCTCTGCTCCTACCCACCCTAGAGTCAAGCATAATGTAGTAGAACACAGTAGTTCACAGAAATCCACCTGACAAGATTGTATACCACGAAAGTCATAGGTACCGTAACTAAGCTTAAGCTAGTCTAAACTACCCGAAATAATCCTAACACAACCTGACGTGCCACAACTACTATTGCTCGCCTCCCAAGATTCGAGCTGAGTAGAGTAGGGCACTGTAGATCGCAGAAATCCACTGAATAGCAGATTATAGCACAAGTGTCGTAGAAATCCTGACCGAGCCTTCCTAACCTAACCTCACGAAACGTAACCCTACTCAGTATAACGTGTCGAGAACAATATCGCTGGCCGCCACGATGCCAAGCGAAGCCTGCTAGAGCACATTAGAGCGCAGAGATACGCGGAATGGCTGCGTATAGCACAAAAGTCAAAGTAGCATATCCTAACCTAGCAAAACGTAAGACACAAGAACGGAGCATAGCTAAACCTAACAAGACGGGACCGATACTGCTGGCCTCCACAGGGACAAACCGAATTTACCAGAGCACAGTACAGCGCTGATATCCGCAGGAATGTAGCGATTAGCGCAAGTGCGGTAGATACCCTAGGACAACATATCCTATCCATACCTAACTGAATGTAGCACATCTCAAACCAACTAGCAGCGACTACTGCGGCTGGCCTTCCCATAGCCAAGTAGAATGTGGTAGAGCGCAGTAGATCACAGAAATACAACGAATAACAGTGTATATCACGAATGTCGAAGTTACCCTAACCAAACTTAACCTAACCTAACGGAACAAAACGTAAGCTACCTAAATCTAACGTGCGGCGACTGCTATTGCTCGCCACCTCAGCGTCAAGCATAGTATAGTAGAGCAGTGTATAGTAGAGCAGTGTACAGCACAGAAATCTACCCAATGACAGTGTATAGCACGAAAGCCAAAGCTCCCCTAACCAAACTTATTC
>NW_016967475.1:0-922 GCF_001483705.2 Eufriesea mexicana
CTCTTGGGGGATATAATAATTACCGTGCTGTCAATTACAAATATCCCTAGCCATAAGTGGTCTGTATACATTGATGACTCTGGAGATGCTGCGTAGCATATACCATAAATGAGCCGGTAATTCCAACAGCTGCAGCAATATGATGATGGCTGTGCTCAGCAGCGTGTTGTCAATTGTTAGTATCTCGAGGGATAATGGATCTGTCATTTGTCATTCTAGAATTATTAAAGGAATTGGTCATCGGTTAGCAGATCTATATGACGGCAGCAGTGACCTGTTGACGCAAGTACTAATTGCCATACAGTAATATATTGTTGACGTCTCTATCCATAACTGTAATATACGTTGATTATTCTAGAACTGAAGTGCAATATAAGGCGTCATTGCAGAGGTTAATCCTGAGTTAATCACTGTACTCAGTACGGAGTTATCAATCGTTAGTGTATCGAGGCGTAATGGATCTGCGCTTTATCATACTAGAGACTCCATATAATATACATCTTCTGTGAACAAAGTAATCCAACCGCAGTAGTTCAATTGTGGTGTCTGCAATCAGTAATGTGCTGTCAATTGTTAATGTCTCGAGGGATAATGGGTCTGTATTTTGTCGTTACAGAATTGCTATACAATAAATGTGATCACCTAACAGATTAATCCAGCGTGCGCAGTGCTCTGTGGGCTGATATACTATGCAGCGTACACTCAAAAGCATATATTCCTAGACACAAACATACTGTATACTCTACTATCCCATAATTGCTTTGGAACTTATCACATCAGTGGGCAAATGATCCAACGAATACAGCACTGTGGCGATAACAGAATTCCTAACTCTATCGTCAATTGTTAATATTTCGGGGGATAATGAACAGCTATATTGTCATTCTAGAATTGCGATAGCATTTAATCACCATTGAGCGCA
>NW_016967476.1:0-515 GCF_001483705.2 Eufriesea mexicana
AGTATGTATGGATGGATGTATGGTTCGATGGATGTATGGATGAGTGGATGTATGAATGGATGGTTGTATGGGAAGGTGGATGTATGAATGGACGATCGGTTGTATGGATGGATGGATGTATGGATGGATTGAGGTATGGATGGACGGATCTGCGTACGTATGAATGTATGGATGTATATATGTATGAATGTTTGGATTCATGGATGTATGGGTGTGTGGATGAATGGATGTACGGATGGATGTCTGTGCGGATGAATGATGGATGGATGGATGGATGGATGGATGTAATGATGGAGAGGTTTATGGATGCATGAATGTATGGCTGTATGGATGTATGTATGTATGAATGTATGTACGAATGTATGGATGATACGTATATATGGATGTATGGATGTATATGTGTATAGATGTATGGATGGGTAGAGGAATGAATGGATGGACGTATGGATGGATGGATGTATGGATGTTTTTATGGATGCATGTATGGATGGATGTATGGATGTATGTACGGATGT
>NW_016967477.1:0-508 GCF_001483705.2 Eufriesea mexicana
CTTATCCTAACCCAGCCAAACGTAACATAAGCAAACGTAGCCTAACTCAAACTAACGTGCCAGGACAACTATTACTGGCCTCGTTAGAGCCGAGCAGAGTATAGTAGAGCAATGTAGAGCGAAGAGATCCACCGAATAGTACCCTATGACGCAAAAGCCATCTCTACCCTGTCCTAACGAATCCAAACGTAATATAAATACGCAACATATCTCAACTTAACGTGCTGGGGACACTATTACTTGCCTCCCCAGAGCAAATTAGAGCATACTATAACACAGTAGAGCGCAGAAATCCGCCGAAAAGCGGTGTACACCTCGTTAGTCAAGGATACCCAAACCTAACCCAGACTAACAAAACCTATCCAATTTTAGCCTAACTAAACCTAACGTGCCAAGACCACTTCTACTGGCCTCCGTATAGGCGAGCAGGGTATAGGAGAGCGCAGTAGAGAGCAAAAATCCATCGAATATCAGTGTATGGCACAAAAGCCAAAGCTACTCTATCCTA
>NW_016967478.1:0-284 GCF_001483705.2 Eufriesea mexicana
GTTTGATGGATGTATGGAAGGATGTATGTACGGATGGATGTATGTATGGATGTATGGATATATGGATCTATGGATGTGTGTGTGTATGAATGGTTGGGTGGATGGACGGAAGAATGAATGAATGGATGGGTGGATGAACGGATGCGTGGATGCGTGGATGGGTGTATGCATGAATGGATGGATGGATGGATGTATGGATGGATGAATGTATGGATGTATGTATGGATGTTTGTATGGTTGTATGTATGAATGTATGCATGGATGTGAGTATGGATGTATGTATG
>NW_016967478.1:431-974 GCF_001483705.2 Eufriesea mexicana
TAGATGGAAGGATGGGTTTGTGGATTGATGTACGGATGGATGTATGTATGGTTGAATGGTTGTATGGATGGATGGATGTATGGAAGGATTGAGGCATGGATGGACTGATGTATATATGTATGGACGTATGGGTGTATGGATTGATGGATGTGTGGATGGATGGATGTATGGTTGGATAGCTGTATGGTTGTAAGGATGAATGGATCGATGGATGTATGGATGGGTGGATGTTTGGATGGATGGATGTATGGAAGTATGGATGTGTGTATGGGTGTATGTATGTATGGATGGCTGTATTGTTGGGTGGAAGTGTGGATGGATTGAGGTATGGATGGACGGATGTACGGATGTATGGATGGATGGATGTGTATATGTATGGGTGTATGGATGGATGGAGGTATGTTTGGTTGTTTGAATGGGTGTATGTATGTATGTTTGTATGGCCATATGGAAGTATGTATGTATGGATGTATGGATGGATAGAAGCATGGTTCGATGGATGTTTGGATGGGTGGATGTATGGATGGATGGATGTGCAGAAAG
>NW_016967479.1:0-600 GCF_001483705.2 Eufriesea mexicana
GCTGTACTTGCCATTGGATTGAAGGCGTTATGCGATCTATTCACCAAGCTATAACAGGATTTATATTTTGAATAGGCCTATTCTTTGGAAAGTAGATGGCTGTACTTGCCATTGGTTGAAGGCGTTAGGCGACCTATTCACCAGGCTATAACAGATTATAGGTTTTGAGTAGACCTATCCTCTGGCAAGTAGATGGCTGTACTTGCAATTGAATTGGAGGCGTTAGACGGTCTATTCACCAAGGAATAAAACGTTATAGATTTTGAATAGACCTATTCCCTCGCTACCAGGTGGCAGTACATGCCATTGGATTCAAGGCGTTTGGCAATCTATTCACCGAGCTATAGCAGGCTATTGATTTTCAATAGAACAATTCTCTGGCAAGCAGATGGCTGTACCTGCCATTGGATTGAAGGGGTTAGGAGACCTATTCACCAAGCTATAACAGGTTACATATTTTGAATAGACTTATTCTCTGCCAAGGAGATTGCTGTACTTGCCATTGGTATGAAGGCATTAGACGATCTATACACCAAGATATTACAGGTTATAGATTTTGGATAGACTTATTTTCTGGCCAGTGGATGTCTGTACTTGCCA
>NW_016967480.1:0-1202 GCF_001483705.2 Eufriesea mexicana
AGGAGCAAAAATTCCATTGGCGTGCTATAGCCACTGCTGTGCTACAGAATCTGGCTGGAAAATATAATTTTATCGACATTTTCGTCTAATATCGTTGTCAGCTATCTTTCTGGCATAAATAAGGAGGAAATATTCTATTGGCATGCTATAGCCGTTGGAATGCTATAGAATCTGTCTTGAAGTTCCAATTTAGCACACATTTACGACTAATGCCGCGTTGAGCTAACTTTCTTCGGTAAATAAGGAGGAAAAATTCCATTGGCGTGCTATAGCCACTGCAATGCTTCAGAATCTGGCTGGAATATATAATTTTATTGACATTTTCGACTAATGTCGGGGTGAGATAGCTTTCCTGGGTATATAAGGAGGAAGAACTCTATTGGCGTGCTATAGCCTTAGCAATGCTATAGAATCCAGCTGGAAAATAAAATTTTATTAAATTTTTTTCCAATTTCGTGGTGAGCTAAGTTTCTAGCCTAAATAAGGAGGAAAGATTCTATTGGCGTGCTATAGCCACTGGAATGCTATAGAATCTGGCTGGAGGGTTCAATTTTATTCACAATTTCAACTAATGTCGCGGTGAGCTAACTTTCTTGCAGAGGAGGAAAACTTCCATTGGCGCGCTATAGCCGCTGCAGTGCTACAGAATCTGGCTGGAAAATCAAATATTAATAACATTTTCTTCTAATATCTTGGTGAGCTCTCTTTTTTGCATAAATAAGGAAGAAAGATTCTATTGGAGTCCTATAGGCATCGCAATGTTAAGGAATCTTGGTGGAAAAATAATTTTATTGACATTTTCTACTAATACCGAGGTGAGCTAACTTCGTTGCATATATAAGGAGGATAGATTCTATTTGCGTGCAATAGCCATCGCAATGCCATAGAATCTGCATGGAAAGTTCAATTTTATTGACATTTTCAAATAACATCGTGGTGAGCTTACTTTCTTGCATTAATAAGGATGAAAGATTCGATTGGCGTGCTATAGCCATTGCAATGCTATAGAATCTGGCAGGAGGATACAAATTTATTCACATTTTCGACTAATGTCGCGGTGAGCCAACTTTCTTGCATAAATAAGGAGGAAAAATCCCATTGGCGTGGTATAGCCACTGCAGTGCTGCAGAATCTGGCGAGAAAATATAATTTTATTGACATTTTCGACTAATATCGTGCTGAGCTAACTTTCTTTCATAAAT
>NW_016967481.1:0-558 GCF_001483705.2 Eufriesea mexicana
GTACTTCAGAGCGCAGAAGTCCATAGAATATCAGTGTGTAGCGAAAAGCCAATGCTTTTCATATCTGTCCCAAGTTAGCGTAACTTATCCAAACGAAACACAACTCAAAAACACGTGCCTCCCCAGTGCCAAGCAGAATATATTAGAGAAGAGTAGGGCGCTAAAATCTACCTTATAACAGCGTATAGCACGAGAGTGTAAGATATCCCAACAAAGCTGAACCTAACCTAACCTAAGCATGCGTAACCTAGCACAACGTTACGTGCCACGGCCCCTATGCTGCCAAACCCAGAGTCTGGCTGGGTGCCGTAAAGCTATGTAGAGTGCAGGAAGGCGCCGAAAAGAAGCGTATGTAACAAAAGTCACAGCAACCATATCCGAGTCTAATTTCACCTAACGATACCAAACGTAGCTTAACTAAACATAAATTAACGGGAGCCCTGATGCTGACGTCCACGGAGCCATGCAGATCATATTAGAGCACAGTAGGGCGCTGAAATCCGCCTAAAAGCAGTGTAAAGCATGGAAACCAGAGCCATCCATCCTAACCAGACCAAA
>NW_016967482.1:0-1197 GCF_001483705.2 Eufriesea mexicana
TTGTACATATTACGTATTGTAAGGTTAGGATAGGGTAGTTTTGACTTTTTGCGATGGACGGCTGTTCGGCGGGTTCCTGCGCTCTACATTGCTCTACTGTATCCTGCTCGAACATAGGCGGCCAGCAGTATCTGTCTCTGCACGTTAGGCTGAGTTACATTACATTTGGATAGGCTATGTTTGGCCGCGTTTGGTTAGAATGTCCTTGACCTTCGCGCGATTCACTGGTATTCGGAAGATACAAGCATTCTACATTGCTCTGCTCTAATCCGCTTAGCTCCCGTGAGGCCAGCAACAACGGTCGTCGTACGTCAATTTGGGTTACGTTACGTCTGTCTATCTTAAAATTGGTTAGGCTAGGACAAGGTAGCTACGACTTTTGTGCCGAACACTGCCAGTCGGTGGATTCCTTCGTTGTACTGTGCTCTAATATGCTCTACTTGGCGCTGGGGATGCAACTAATAGTGGCCTCGGCGCGTTAGTTTGAGATAAGCAGTGTTTGGTTGTGTTACGTTTGGCTATGTCGGGATAGGGCATTTTCGACTATTGTGCTATGCTCTGCGTTATTCTATGGACTCCTGCGCTTTACTCTCCTCTAATATTTTTTGCATGACTCTGAGGAGGGCAGCAATAGTGGTCTCGGCGCGTTAGTAATAGTTGCGTTTCGTTCTGTGACGTTACGTTTAGTTCCGTTGGGATAGGATAGCATTGACTTTTGTGCTATATAGTGCTGTCCGGACGATACCTGTACCCTGTATTGCTCAACTAGCATCTGCTTGCCATGCGGGAGGCCAGCAATAGAGGACGTGGCACGTTTTGTTGAGTTACGTTACGTGTGGTTAGGCTAGGTTAGGCTATGTTTGGAGAGGATGCCTTTGTCCTTTGTGCTATACACTGCTATTCGTCGGATTCCTGCGCTCCACTGCGCTCTAGCATATTCCGCTTGGCTACGTGGAAGCCAGCAGTTTTGGCCTCGGCTCGTCAGTTCGAGCTATCTTGCGCTTTGCTATGTTTCGTTCGGTTAGGTTTGAACAGGAGATCTTAGACTTTTGTGCTGTACACCGCTTTTCGACGTATTGGGACGCACTAAATTGGTCCCCTATTCCCTGCTCGACTCCCGGGAGGCCAGCAATGGTGGCCGGGAAACGTTAGGATGAGTTAGATTCCGTTTGGTTAGGCAAGCCTCCGATGTGTTAG
>NW_016967483.1:0-1051 GCF_001483705.2 Eufriesea mexicana
TTCGTGTATAAATAAGGAGGAAAGATTCTATTGGTGTGCTATAGCCATTGCAGTCCAGTAGAACCTGGCTGGAAAATACAGTTTTATTGACATTTTCGACTAATATTGTGGTGAGCTAACTATCTCGCAAAAATAAGGAGGAAAGATTCTATTGGCGTGCTATTGCTATTGCAACGCTATAGAATCTGTATGGCAAATTCAATTTTATTGTCATTTTCGACTAATATCGTTGGGAGCTCCCTTTTTTGCATAATTAAGGATGGCAGATACTATTGACATTCTATAGCCATTGCAATGCTGTAGAACCTGTCTAGAAAGTACAATTTTATTGACATTTTCGACTAATATCGTGGTGAGCTAACTTCCTTGCGTAAGTAGGGATGATAGATGCTTTTTGATTACTATAGCCATTGCATTGGTATAGATTGTGGCTGGAAAATACAATTTTGTTGACATTTTCGACTACTATCGTGGTGAGCTAACTCTGTTACATAAATAAGGCGGAATGGTACTATTGGCGTGCTATAGCCTTTAAATGCTATAGAATCAGGCTGACAAGTTCAATTATATTGACAGTATCGACTAATATCGTTGGGAGCTATCTTTTTTGCATTATTAAGGATGGTAGATGCTATTGACGTGCTATAGCCATTGCAATGCTGTAGAACCTGTCTAGAAAGTTCAATTTTATTGACATTTTCGACTAATATCGTGGTGAGCTATCTTTCATTCATAAATAAAGAGGAAGGATTCAATTGGCGTGCTATAGCCGTCGCAATGCTATAGAATCGGACTGGAAAGTTCAATTTCATTCACATTTTCGACTAATATAGCGGTGAGCTAAGTGCGTAAGTAAGGAGGGAAGATGCTTTTTGAGTGCTATAGCCAATGCAGTGATATAGAATGTGGCTGGAAAATACAATTTTGTTGACATTTTCAACTAATATCCAGGTGAGCTATCTTCCTTGCGTAAGTAAGGAGGGAAGTAGCTTTTTGAGTGCTATAGACATTGCAAAGGTATATAATGTGGCTGGAAAATACAATTCTGTTA
>NW_016967484.1:0-756 GCF_001483705.2 Eufriesea mexicana
TGATTACTTTTTTTCGGATTGGAGCGTGCGTTTTCCCAAAATAGTGCCGAATGTGTCAGTGGCCGTGAAACCGTGCTGCGCAATCGACTTTTTTGGATTCTATCCTCGAGATTAGGCATTAGGATTCGGATTTTTTCGTCTAACAGCGTAGAGTAGAATTTTCTCTATCGGGATTGATTACTTTTTTCCGGATTCGAAGGTGTGTTTTCCCAAAATTACGCCGAGTGTGTCAGTGGCTGTGAAACTGTGCTGCGCAAGTGACTTCTTTGGATTCGATCTTCGAAATTAGGCTTTTGGATTCGGATTTTTTCGTCTAGTAGCGTAGAATAGAATTTTCTCTAATGGGATTGATTACTTTTTTTCGGTTTCGAGCGTGCGTTTTCCCAAAATAGTGCTGAATGTGTCAGTGGCTGTGAAATCGTGCTGCGCAGTTGACTTTTTTGGATTCGATCTTCGAAGTTATGGTTTTTGATTAGGTTTGTGTTATATATTAATGTAGAATGGAATTTTTCTAACTGGATAGGATATTTTGTTTCGGTTTCGACTGTGCGTTTTCGAACAATAGTGCCGAATGTGTCTGTGACTATGAAATCGTGCTGCGTAATGGAACCTTTTCATATCTATTTCCAAAATGAGGCTTTTTGATTTGGCTTGGGCTATATATCAGTGTAGAGTGGATTTTTTTTAACGGATTTTTTAATTTTTTTTCCTTTTGATTGTGCGTTTTCGAGAAATAGAGCCGAATGTGTCAGTGGC
>NW_016967485.1:0-632 GCF_001483705.2 Eufriesea mexicana
CGTAAGTAAGGAGGAAAGATGCTTTTTGAGTGCTATAGCCATTGCAATGCTGTAGAATCAGGCCGGAAAGTTCAATTATATTGACAGTTTCGACAAATACCGCGGTGACCAATTCTCCTTGCATAAGTAACGCGGAAAGATACTTTTGGCGCGCTATAGGCTTTGCAATGATATGGACTCTGGCAGGAAAATTCAATTTTACTGACGTTTTCGACTAATATCGTAGTGAGCCACCTTTCTTGCATAAATAAGGAGGAAGAATTCAATTGACGTGCTATAGACACTGCAATTATATAGAATCTTCCTGGAAAATTAAAATTTATTGACATTTTCGACTAATATCATGGTGAGCTATCTTTCTTTCATAAATAAGGAGGAAGGATTCAATTCACTTGCTATAGTCGACGAATTGCTGGAGAGTATGGCAGGAAGATTCAATTTCATTGACATTTAGACTAATATCGTGTTGAGCTAACTTTCTTGCATAAATAGGGAGTAAAGATTCTATTGGCGTGCTACTACCATTGCAGCGTTATAGAATCTTGCTGGAAAATCCAATTTTACTGACCTTTTAGACCAATATCGCTGTGAGCCACCTTTCATGCATAAATAAGGAGGAATAATTCTATTGG
>NW_016967486.1:0-1548 GCF_001483705.2 Eufriesea mexicana
CTTGCGCACACGGAGCCAAACAGAGCCTGATAGCGCGCAGAAGAGCGCAGAATTCCATAGGATTGCAGTGTGTAGCACATAAGTCGAACCTCTCTTAACCTAACATGACGCAATCTAACCTAACCAAACGTATCCTAACGCAACCTGACGTGCCCAGACCACAATTGCAAGCCTCCCCATGGCAAAGCAGACCATATTAGCGCAATGTGGATGGCAGAAATCCTCCGAATATCGTTGTACAGCGCAAAAGTCATAGCTGTCCTATCCTTACATGACAAATAGTTACATAACCGAACGTAGCATAGCTGAATCTAACGTGCTGCTATCACGATTGCTGGCCTTCGCAAAGTCGAGCAGAACATATTAGAGAAGAATAGCGCTCTGAAATCCATATAATCGCAGTGTACAGCAGAAAAGTTAAAGATGTCCGTCGCTATCTCATGCTAATGTAAACTAAACAGACGCAACCTAGCGCAGCCAAACGTGCAGCGGCCACTGTCTCTGGCCTCCCAGGGAAAAGCAGAGCGTACTAGAGCGCAGTAGAGCGGAGACATTCATCGTAAAGCAGGGTGTTGCACAAATGTCGAAGATGCCCTGACCTAACGTAACCAATCGTGATGCTACTAAACATAACCACACTAAACCTAACGTGACGGCACCACCATTGCTGGCCTCGCCATAACCAAGCGGAGAATATTACAGTGGAGTAGAGCGCAGAAGCACACAGAACTCTAGTGTACAGCAGAAAAGTTAAAGGTGTCCGAACCTACCCAACACAAACCAAACCTATGCTAGCGTAACGCAACACAAGATAACGTGCCGCGATCACTATTGCTGGCTTCAGAGGGGCAAGGAGATCAGAGTAGAGCAGAGTAGAGGGCGGGAAGCCAACGGATAACATTGCATAGCACGAAAGGCCAAGCTGCCCTAACCAATTTTTGCCCAACATAACCTTACCAAACGTAACAATACCCAACCTAACGTGCCGCGGCTACGTTTCTTGGCGTCCCCAGAATCCAGCGGAGTGTGATAGCGCAGAATAGTGCGTAGAAGTCAATGGAACTGCCGTGTGCAGCACAGACTTCGAAGCGATACCAACCTAACACGACGTAACATAACCAAGCCAAACGTAATCCTACTCAACCTAACGTGCCGCGACCACTATTGCTGGCCTCCCCAGAGGAAAGCGGAAGGTATTAGAGGAGAGTAGAGCGCAGAAAACCATAGAATTGTGGTGTACACCAGAAAAGTCTAAGACATACAATCCCAACCCGAACTAACGTAACCTATACTGACATAGCGAAACTAAACCTAACGTGCAGCGGCCGCTATTTCTGGTTTCGCCGGAGCCAAGCAGAGCATGCTAGAGCGTAGTAGATCGCAGGAGTCCACGGTATAGCAGTGTATAGCACAAAAGTCAAAGCTATCTTATCAAAGCCTATGCAAACGTAAGGTAACCATACGTAAACTAACTCAACCTAACGCGCCTAGACAACTAGTGCTGGCCTCACAATGGCCAAGCAGAACATACCAGCGGAGAGTGGAGCG
>NW_016967487.1:0-237 GCF_001483705.2 Eufriesea mexicana
CATACATCTACTTGCCAGAGAATAAGCCTATTCAAAATCTATAGGCTGTCATAGCTTGGTGATTAGATAGCCTGACGCATTCAAACCAATGGCAAGTAAAGCCATCTACTTGCCAGAGAATAAGCCTATTCAAAATATATAACATCTTATATCTTGGTGAATTGATCGCATAAGGCCTTTAATCCAATGGCAAGCACAGCCATCTACTTGCCAGAGAATAAGGCTATGCAAAATCTA
>NW_016967488.1:0-1467 GCF_001483705.2 Eufriesea mexicana
CTCTTGGCATAACTGTTCCATACGCTCATCATTCTAGAGTTGTAGTAAAACTTAAGATGTCTGCGATCATACCAATCCAACGGCTACAGTAATGTGTTGTTGGCTGTGCTTAGGACTCCCTTGTCATTTGGTAATGCCTCGAGCGAATATGGATCGGCCTTTGGACATTTTACAACTTCTGTAGGATGTAAGTCATTAGCCAACACACTAATCCAACGGCTTCAATGCTCTCTTAGTGGATGTACTAAGTAGTGTGCCCTCAAATGTAAGTTCTTCCTACCATAGCAGTTCTATACGTTGATCACTCTAGAGTTGTAGTAAAACTTAAATGATCGGTGACCAAATTAATACAGCGACCACAGTAATATGCCAACGGTGTTACGCTTTTCGGTTACTTCAATTGGTAATATCTCGCACGATAATGGATCTGTCTTCTGTCACACTAGAATTGCTCTAGAATTTACATCATCCGTGAACATAATAATCCAACGTCTAGAGTGGTATGGTACTGCATGCACTAACTACCGTACTTTCGATTGTAATTGTTCCTATCCGCTACTGTACCTTGCATGAATCATCCTGGAACTGCTATGGAAGTTGAATCACCAGTGAACACATTAATCCAACAACTAGGGCATTGTCATGATGGCTGTACTCAGTAATCCTTCGTCAATTGCTAATTCCTCGATTCATGTTTGGTTTGCCTTTTGTCATACTGGAATTGCTATAGGATTTACATGACTGAACAGATTAAACCAATGGTTACAGTTCGTTCTTCGTGGATATACCAAGTACCGTACTGAGCACTGCAAGTGCCTCTAGGCATAGCTGGTCTACTCACTGACAATTCTAGAGCTGCTGTGGAATTATGTCGTCAGTGACCAAATTGATAAAATGGCTAGAGTAGCGTAATGATGGCAACACTCCGTACTGCTTTCGCAAATGCCAATGTCACCAGCAGCAATTGCTCCATTCACAGATCAGACTACAATTGCAGAACATATTTAATGATCAGCGAAAATGTAAGCTCATTGGCTATAGCACTGTGGAGATTGTAACACTCAGTACCGAATTGTCGTTTGTCAATATCACTAAATATACGTGACGTATCCGTTGATATTTCTGGAACAGCTGTAGAGCTTAAATCGTCAGTGTACAAATTAATCGAACGGCTACAGTGCTCTGTATGTGGATGTTCCGTGTGTCGTACTTCGAATTGTATTTATGGCTGGCCATAACGGATCTATACATTGATTGATGTAGGGTTGCTTGGGAATCTACGCCATAAATGAACAGACAAATGCAATGACTGCTGTACTGTGATTGCTACTGAACTCGAAGCTGTTTTGACATAAGTGCATTTCTCCAGCGAAGATTGTTTATTCTGCAATTCCTGAACAACTAAGACGAACGACGAACATAGTATTTCAATGGCTATATTACTGTGTAGATGGCTACACCAAGTAA
>NW_016967489.1:0-5801 GCF_001483705.2 Eufriesea mexicana
CATTGTTGGTGTCTGCATGTCAGCTTGATATGCGTTACGCTAGGCTACGGTACGCTTGGTTAGATTAGGACAGGCTTGCATCGATTTTTGTGCCGTACACTGCTATTTGTGGGATTTCTGCGCTCTGCTGCGATACAACATTTTCCGTTTGGCTCTGAGGAGGCGAGTAATAGTGCTCTCGGCACAATAGATTGAGTCCGGTTACGTTTTGTTAGGTTAGGTTGGGAAAGCTTTGACTTTTGCGTTACACTCTGCTATTCGGTGGATTTCTGAGTTCTACTCAGCTCTACTACATTCTGCATGGCCATGGGGAGGCCAGCAATAGTGATCTCGGAACATTAAGTTGAATTAGGTTATGCTGGCCTATGTTACGTTTGGTTAGGTTAGGATGGGACAGCTAGGACTTCTGCGCCGTATACAGCTATTCGGTGGATTTCTGCGGTCTACAGCGATATACCATATTGTTCTTTGCCCTACCGAGGCCAGTTATAGTGTTCTCGGCGCGTTAGGTTTATTTAGGCTACGTTTACATGTGACAACCTTGGTTATGTTAGGACAGAATATCTAAGACTTTCGTGACATTCACAGCAATTCGGTGGATTGCTAGAACCTACAGCGCTCCAACATGCTCTGCTTGGCTCAGGGTTATGCAGTAATTGTGGTATCGGCACGTTGGTTTGTGTTATGTTATGTTTCGTTAGGGTAAGTTAGGAAGGCATGGTTAGGGTTTCTTTGACTTTTGTGCTATACACTGTTTTTCGGCGGATTTCTGCGCTCTAGGTTGCTCTACAATACTCTGCTCCACTCTGTGGAGGCGAGCAATGGTCGTCTCGCCAAGTTTGGTTGAGCTATGTTACGTTTGGGGATGTCACGTTTGACTAGGATAAGATAGGCTACTTCGACTTCTGGGCTTCACGCTGCTCTTAGGGGGATTTCTATGATCTACTGTGCTCTACTAGATTCTGCATTGCTCCTGGGAGGCCAGGAGCTGTGGTCGCGGCTCGTCATGTTGGTTTACGCTGCGTTTGGTTAGGTTAGACTATTTCAGGTTTGGCTTGGATATGTAAGGTTTTTGTGCTATTCACTACAGTACGGTGGATTTCTACACTCTAGTGTGCTCAAGTGTATCCTGCTTAGCTCTGGGGAGGCAAGAAATAGTGATCTCGGCGCGATAGTTTGGCTTAAGCCACGTTCGGTTATGTCTAGTATGGTCATGTTCGTATACGTTCGCTTCGGCCCTTGTGCTGTGCACTGCGATTCTATGGATTTCCGTTCTCTACTCTCCACTAATATTTTCTGCTTTTTACTGTGGAGGGCTGCAATAGATGTCCCGTCACGTAAGGTTTAGCTATGTTACGTTCGTCTGCGTAACGTTTGGTTAGATTTGGCTCGGATAGCTTTGACTTCTGTGCTATACACTTCTGTTCTATGCACTTCTGCGTCCTAGTGTGCTCCACCGTAATCTGCTCGTCCCTGAGGACACCAGCAATTGTGGTCGCGGCACGTTAGGCTGCGTTATGGTACGTTTGGCTAGGTTAGGATGGGCTACTTCCGCTTTTGTGCTATACACTGCTATTCGGTAGATTCCTGCGCTCTAATTTGCTCTACTATGCTCTGCTTGGCTATGCGAAGGCCGTCAATAGCGTTCGCGGCAAGTTACCTTGAGTTAGACTACGTCTGGATAGGTTAGGTGAGGTCAGGTTGGGTTAGGTTTCATTTGGCTTTTGTGCTCTACACTGCTATTCGGTGGATCCCTGCGCCCTAATGTGTTCTCATATACACCGCATGTCTCTTCGAATGCCATCAGTAGCAGTCGCCGCACATTACGTTCAGATATGCTACCTTCGGTTAGGTTAGGTTGTAACAGGTTTGGTTACGGTGTCCTCGACTTTTGTGCTATACGCTGATACTCGGTGCAGTTCTGCGCTCAACATTGCTCTACTAAACTCTGCTCGATTCTGGGGAGGCAAGCTATAGTGTGTGTGACACGTCAGGGTGTGTTAGGTTACGTTTGGTTGGGATAGGGTAGGTTAAGTTTGCTTAGGGTAGCTCCGACTTACGCGAAGTACACTGTTATCAAGTGGATTTCTGTGATCTACTGTGCTCTACCACATTATGGTTGTCTTTGTGGAGGCCAGGAGCTGTGGTCGCGGCACGTTGCGTGGTGATATTCTACGCTTGGTTAGGTTAGGTTAGGTCAGATAAGGTAAGGATATCTTCGACTTTTGTGCCCTTCATTGCTGTTCTGTGGATTTCTGCGCACTAATTTGCCCTAACATGCTCTGCTTGGCTCTGCGAGGCCAGCAATAAAGGTTTCGTCAAGGTATGCCGAGTTACACTACGTTTGGGTAGGTTAGGTTTGGTCAACTTACGTAAGGATATGTCTGAACTATGTGCGATGGACCACAATGCGGCGGACTCCTGCGCTCTGTTGTGCCCTAGCATTTTCTTCTTGGCACTGGGGAGGCCAGAAATAGTGGTCGCGGCACATTAGATTGAGCTACGACACTTTCGGATATGTTTTGTTTGGAGAGGTTAGGATACGGTAATCCAGTCTTCCGTGCTATACATTGCCTTCCGTGCATTTCTGCGCCCTACCGTGCTCTAGTATTTTGTGCTCAGCTATGGGGAGATCAGGAATAGTGATTTCGGCACGTTAGGTTGAGTTAGGTTTCGGTTGCTTAGGTCAGGTTATGTCAGGTTAGGTCAGGATATCTTCGACTTTTGCGATATGCACTGAAATGCCGTGGGTTTCTGCGCACAACTGTGCTCCAGTAGATTCTGCTTGTATCAGTGAGGGCCGGCTATAGTGGCCTCGTTATGTTAGTGTGAGTTGGGTTACGTTTAGATATGTTACGTTTGGCTGGGTTAGTAGAGGCTACATTTACTTCTGTGCTATTCACTGCTATTCGGAGGACTTCTGCGCCCTAATGTGAGCTAACGTGCTCTGCCTGGCTCTGGGGAGGCCATCAATGTTGGTCTCGTCACGTTATATTGCGTTACACTACGTTTGGATAGGTTGGGCTGGGTCAGGTTATGTCATTGTATGTCTGACTTTTGTGCTATTCACTGCAATGAGGTGGATTTCTGCGCTATAATGTGCTCTACTGTGCTCTGCGTGGCTCAGGGGATGCCAGTAATATTTGGCTCGTCACTATGTGTTTAGATACGCTACGTGTTTATTGGTAGGGTATGGTCAGGTTATGTCAGGACACGTTTGACTTTTGTGCTATGCACGTCATGCGGTGGATATCTGCGCCCTGCTGTGACCTACTACACTTTTCTTGTAACTGGGAGGCCAGCAACAGTAGTCTCGGCAAATCAGGTTGGGTAATGCTACCTTCGTGTATGTTAAGTCTGGTGAGGATGGTCATGGAGAGTCAAGGCTTTTGTCCTATACACTGCCATCCGCGGACTTCTGCGCTCTACTGTGCCCTAGTATATTCTGCATAGCTCTGGGGAGGCCAGCAGTGGTGGTTTCGACACGTTAGTTTGAGCTTTGCTACGTTTGCTTATGCTACGTTTGGTTAGGTTAGAATAGAACAGCTTTTACTCTTGTGCCGTACGCTGCTATTTGGTGGATCTCTGCTCTCTGCTGCGTTATAATACTTTCTACTTGGCTCTGTGTGACCAGCATTAGCGACCTCGGCTTGTTAGGTCGTGTAATGTTACGTTTGGCTAGGGTAGCTTGCGTGAGGTATGGTTAGGATATCTCCGACTTTTGTGCTGTTCAGTGCATTGCGATGGGTTCCTGCGCGCTACAGTGCTCCAGAACATTCTGCTTTACTTTGTGGAGGCCAGCAATTGTGGTCTCGACATGTTAGGCTGTGGTATGTTACGTTTGGTTATGCTGGGTTAGGTTAAGTGTTGCTAGGATAGCTTTGAGTTTCGTGCTATACACTCTTCATCGGCGTATTTCTGTGATCTACAGCGCTCTACGTTATTCTGCTTGGCTACGGTGTGGCCAGGAGTAGTGTTCGCTGCAAGTTATGTTGAGATATGCTACGATTGTCTTGGATAGGCCAGGTCAGGTTATGCCAGGGTACATACGGCTTTTCTCCATTCACTGCAATGCGGTGGAATTCTGCGCCCTACTGTGCTCTAGTACTTTCTCCTTGGCTGTAGAGAGGCCAGCGACACTGTTAGTTTGAGCTATGCTACGATCGGTTATATTACCTTTGGTGAGGTTAGAATACGATAGTTTATACCATTGTGCTATACACTGCTGTCAGTGGATTTCTGCGCTCTACCGTGTTATATCTTCTGCTTGGCGCTGGGGAGTCGAGCAATAGTGATCTCGGCACGTTAAGTTGAGTTATGTTACGTTCGGTTAGGTTAAGTTAGGCCAGGCTAGGTTAGGATATCCTCGACTTTTGTGCTATTCATTGCAGTGTCGTGGTTTTCAACGCGCTACTGTGCTCTAGTACATTCTGCATGTCTTTGTGGAGGCCACCAATAGTGGTCTCGTCATGTTAGGTTTAGTTGAGATACGTCTGGCTCTGCTTCGTTTGGCTAGGTTAGGATAAGCTACTCTGTATTTTGTGCTATACATCGGCATTCGGTGGGTTTCCACATTCTAATGTGCTATAATATGCTCTGCTTGGCTGTGGGGTCGGATTTCTTTGACTTTTGTACTCTAAACTGCTATTCGGTGCATTTCTGCGCTCGGCATTTCTCTACTGCGTCCAGCTCGGCACTGGGAAGGCGAGGAATGGCGGTCGCGCCGGTTAGGTTGTGTTAGGTTACGCTTGGTTAGGTGAGGTTGGGTCATGTGTTATTGGGATAGCCTTGACTTTCGTGCCATACACCCTTATTCGGGTTATTCCTGTTATCCACCGTGCTCTACTACATTCTGTCTTGCTATATGGAGGCCAGGGACAATGGTCGCGGCACGTTGCTTTGAGCAATGCCAGCTTGGTTAAGTTAGGTTTGGACAGGTCAAGTTAGGGTATTTTCGACGTTTGTGCTATTCACTGCATTACGGTGGATGCCTGCGCACTAGTCGGCTCTAGCACATTTTGCTGCTCTTTGCGAAGTCCAACAATAGTAGTCTCATCATGCAAGGTGGAGGTAGGCTACGTTATGGTGTGCCACGTTTGCCTAGATTAAGCATTGCTACCTTGAGTTTTGTGCTTTACACTGTTTTTCGGTGGATTTCTGTAATCTACTGAGCTCTACTACACTCTGCTTTGCTCCTGGGAGGCCAGGAGCAGTGTTCGCGACTCATGTTGGTTTATGCTGCGTTCGGTTAGCTTAGATTAGGTCATGTTAGGTTAGGGTATCTAAGGCTTTTGTACCATTCGCTGCAATGCGGTGGATTTCTGCGTCCTACTTTGCCCTAGTACACTCTGCTTGCCTCTGTGGATGCCAGAAATTGTGGTCTCATGTTGGATTGAGTTAATTTACGTTTGGATATGTAACGTTTGACTAGGTTAGGATAGGCTACTCTGACTCTTGTGCTGTGCACTGCTAGTCCATGGCTTTCTGGGCTCTAGTGTGCAGTAATATGCTCGGATTGGCTCTGCGGTTGCCAGTAATAGTGGTCTCGGCACGACAAATTTGGTTTTGCCGCGTACGGACATGTTACGTCTGGTGAGGTTAAGACAGTGTAGTCTGGACGTTTGGACTGTACAACGGATTTCTGCGCTCTATTGTTCCCTAGCATGTTCTTCTTGGCTCCGTGGATGCCAGCAGTAGTGGTCTCGGCACGTTAGTTTGAGTTTAGTTACGTTTGCTTATGTTACGTTTCGTTAGGTTGGGATAGGATACTTTGTCTTTACGCTATACACCGCTATTCGGTG
>NW_016967490.1:0-1079 GCF_001483705.2 Eufriesea mexicana
TGATGGACGTACGAATAGATGCATTTATGGATGTATTGATGTGGGGATGTATGGATGAATGTATGTATGGGTAAATTTACGGATGTATCTATGGATGTATGTATGGTTGAGTGTATGGGTGTATGGACGCATGTATGGCTGTATGCATTTATGTATGCATGGATGTATGCATGGATGAATGTATGGACGTTTGAATGAATGTATGCATGGATGTATGTATGGACGTATGTAAGTATGTATCTATGGATGTATGTATGGACGTATGTAAGTATGTATCTAAGGATGTATGTATTAATGTCTCCATGGATGCATGGATGGATGGGTGGATGGGTGGATGGATGGACGTATGTACGGATGTGGGTATAGATGTATGCGTGGATGTCTGCATGTAGGGATGTATGAATGTATGGATGAACGAATGTATGGATGTACGAATGTATGGGTGAACGGATGTATGGATGTATATCTGTATGGACGTATGGATGGCTGGATGTATCAGAGGATGTATGTATGGTTGGATGTGTGTATGGATGTATGTGTGGATGTATGTATGGATGTATGTATGGTTGTATGGATGTATGGATGAATGGATATATGGATGTGTGTATGTATTAATGTATGGATGGGTGGATGTATGAATGGATAGATGTATGGATCGATGGATGTATGGATGGGTGCAAGTAAGGATGGATGGCTGTATGGTTCGATGGATGTATGGATGGGTGGATGTATGGATGGATGTATGTATGGATTAATTAACGCATGAATCTATGGATGTATGGATGGTTGTGTGTATGGGCTTATGCATGGATATATGTATGAACGTATGTATGGATGTTCATATAGATGGTTGAGCGCATGGATGGATGGATTTATGGTTGTATGGATGTGTGAATGTATGGATGTAAGGATGGATGGATGTATTAATGTATGGACGTTTGTTTGTATGGATACATGAATGTATGACCATATTTGCGTTATGGATGTACGGATGTATGTATGCTTGGCTGTATGGATGTAAGAATACATGGGTGTACGGAGGCATGTATGTATGGATGTGTGCGTGGACGAATGAATGG
>NW_016967491.1:0-1285 GCF_001483705.2 Eufriesea mexicana
GCATGTTAGATTTAGCTATGCTACGTTTGTATGTGTTACGTTTGGTGAGATTAGGATACGGTACACAAGACTTTTGTGCTGTACCCCCTATTCGGTGCACTTCTGCGCTCTAGCGTTCTCTGGTATGTTCTGCTCGGATCTGAGGAGCGCAGAGATAATGGTCTCGGCACGTTATTTTGAGTTGGGCTACGATTGGTAGGGTTAGATTATGTCAGATAAGGTTTGGGTATCTACGACTTTTTTGTTACACACTGCAATGCGTTGGATATCTGCGCGATACTGTGTCCTAGTACATTCTGCTTGCCTCTGTGGAGGCCAGTAATCGCGGTCTCCCCATGTTAGGATTAGCCAAGCTACGTTTGGATACGTTTCGATTGGATAGGTTTGGAGTGGCTGTTTCGGCTTTTGCGCTATTCACTGGCCTTCGGTGGATTTCTGCGCTCTGCTGTGCTCCAACATGCGTTGATTTTTTCTGGAGAATCCAGCAAAATTGGTCCCGTTACGTTACGTTGAGTTACACTACGTTTAGGTAGGTTAGGTTAGGGCAAGTTAGGTCAGGGTTTGTTTGGCTTTTCTGCTATACACTGCAATGCGTTGGGTTTCTGCGCCCTGCTGTGCTCTAGTATGTTCTGCTTGGCTCTGGCTAGGTCAGTAATAGTGGCCTCGGCAAGTTAGGTTGAACTAGGTTACGTTGGGATAAATTAGGCTAGGTTAAGATTGGTTAGGTTACCTATGATTTTCGTGCTGTATAAAGTATTTCGGGTAATTTTTCTGATCTACTGTGCGCTACTACATTCTGCTTGTCTCTGGAGAGACCAGCAGCAATTGTCGCGGCCCGTGATGTAGAGTTATGCTTCGTTTGGTTAGGTTACGTTAACTTGGGTTCGGTTTGGATGTCAAGGCCTTTTGTGCTCTACGCTGCGGCTCCATGGATTTCTGCGCTCTACTCTCCTCTAGTTCATTGTGTTCAACTCTGGAGGGGTCAGTAATAGTGGTCGCTGTGCGCTAGGTGTAGTTTTGTTACGTTTGATTATGTTAAGGTTGTATAAATAAGAATAGGGTAATTTCGACTTTTTTTTAGGGATTTCTGCGCTCTGGTGCGTCCTAGTACGTTCTGCTTGGCTCTGGGAATGGCAGCAATAGTGGTCTCGGCACATTACGCTGAGATAATCTACGTTCGGTTAGGTTAGGCTCCGTCTGGTTAGGTTGGGATATCCATTAACATTGTGCTATACTCAGCAACGCGGTGGATTTCTGCGATCTACTGTGATCTAGTATGCTCTGC
>NW_016967492.1:0-490 GCF_001483705.2 Eufriesea mexicana
GGTAGGTTTTGTCATGTTACGTTCGGTTTGGTTATGTTAGGTTATTAGAGGAGATGTTAGCCTTGACTTTTTTGCCATAGACTGCTATGCGGCGGATTTCTGCGCCCTACTCTGCTCTATTATGATCTGCTCGTCTCTTCGGTTGCCAGCAACACTGGTCACGGAGCGATAGATTGATCTAGGTTACGTTTGGTTTGGTTAGGTTACTTGGGTCATGTCAGGATAGCTTTGGCCTTTGTACTTACATTGCATTTCTTTGGACTTCTGCGCTCTTCGCTATTTTAATATGTTCTGCTTGGCGATGCGGAGGCCAGCAATAGTGGTCTAGGCACCTTAGGTTGTATTTGGTGGCGCCCTGCTATGTTACTTTTGGTAAGGTAAGGCAGGGTGCCTTTGACTTTTCTGCCATACACTGCTATTCGATGGACCTTTACGCTCTGCTGTGCTCTAGTATGTCCTGCTTGGCACTGAGGAGGGCAGCAACAGCTGT
>NW_016967493.1:0-969 GCF_001483705.2 Eufriesea mexicana
TCCGCTTTGCTGTAATACGTTCTGCTTGGATCTGTGGATGCCAGCAATATTGGTCGCGTCGCGTTAGGTTGAGTCACATTACGTTTGGCTAGGCAAAGTTGAGCTGAGTTAGCTTGGGGTTGCTGTGTCCTTCGTGCTACACATCGCTAACCTATGGATTTCTGCTCCCTACTGTGCTCTTTTACATTCTGCATGTCTCCGCGGATGGCAGCAGTAAATGTCGCGGCACGTTATGTGGAGGTATGTTTCTTTCGGTTAGGTTATGTTAGGAGAGCATTGGTATAGGTGGCACCGTCTTTTGTGCTAAACACCTATACTCAGCCGATTTCTGCTCTCTACGTTGCTGTAGTATATTCTGCTTGGCATTGGAGAGTACAGCAACAGCTGTCTCGCCACATTAGTTTGAGTTAGATTAGGTTTGCTTACGTTCGGCTTGTCTAGGTTACGTTAGGATAGCATCGACCTTTCTACTATCCACCGCTAATCTATGGGTATCTGCGGTCTACCCTCCTCTAATATGCCTACCATGTGGCATGGGACGCCAGCAACGGTGGTCGCGGCACATTATGAAGAGTTGTGTTACGTTCGGGAATTTCAAGTTAGTTTGGGTTAGGCTAGGTTTACTTCGACTTTTCTGCTATACATTGCCGTTCTATGGTTTTCAGCGCTGTGCTCTCCTCTAGTGTCTTCTGCACGGCGCCGGGGATGCAAAAAATTGTGGTCGCGGCACGTTAGGTTGGGTTATGTTACGTTTTGTCGTGATAGGTTAGGATACGTTTGGTTAGTATAGACTTCACCTTAGTGCTGTACACTGCTGTTCTGTGGATTGCTGCGCACTACTATCCTCTATCGTATTCAGCATGCCTCTGCGGACGCCTGCAATAGTGGTCGCGAAGCGTTATGCTGAGGTGAGTTCCGTTCGGTTAGGTTAGGCTGATTTAGTTTAGGCCAGGATAAACTTGACTTTCC
>NW_016967494.1:0-515 GCF_001483705.2 Eufriesea mexicana
AAACCATATCCTAATATCTGCTAGCCTAGCATATCCAAATGTAGCCTAACTGAACTTTACGTGACGGGACCAATATTGCTGACCACCCCATCGCCATGCAGAGCATATTAGAGGAGTCGATACCTCCGAAATCCATAGGATCGCAGGGTACAGCTGAAAAGTCAAAGTTACACATACCAGGCACGAAGAAACATAACCTAACCAAACGAGACCCAACGCAAACCAACGTGCCGCGGAGTACCTTACTGGCTTCCCAGAGCAAATCGGAGCATATAAGGTCACAGTCCAACACATAAGTTCACCCAGTGTCAGTGTGTAGCACAAAAGTCAAAACTAACCTACCCTAACTTAACCAAACGAAACATAACCAAACGTTACATATACCAACGTGGCGAGACCACCATTGATGGCTTCCCAAGTGTCGAACAGGGTACAGTAGAGCGCAGAAAACGACAGAATGGCAGTGTACAGCACAAAAGCTCTCCCCTCCTAACCTATCCGAACATAACCTAACC
>NW_016967495.1:0-2008 GCF_001483705.2 Eufriesea mexicana
GTACATACATAAATACAAACATCCATACATACACCCATGCATACATCCATATATGCATCCATGCATGCATCCATACATACATCCATACAAACAACCATACATCCGTGCATCCATGCATCCTTCGTATCATACATCCATCCATGTATACATCCACCCACCAATCCATCCATCCATCCATACATCCATACATACATCAGTACATCCGTTCATCCGTCCATCCATACATCCATTCTTCCATACAACTATCCATCCACACATCCATCCATGCATACGCCCATCCACCCATTCAGGCATCCGCTCATCCACCCATCCACTCATTCACTCTCCCGTCATTCTACCCATCCATTCATTCACTCACACATGCATAAGTCCATACATCCATACATCCATAAATCCGTCCAACCATACAACCATCCATCCATACATACAGCCATACGTACATCCACACATCCATACATATACCCATACACACATCGATACATACTTCCATCCATACATACATGCATACACACACCCATACGTACATCCATTGATATATCCATACATACATCCGTACATACATACACACAACCATCCATACATGCATCCATACCTACGACCTTCCATACACGCAACCATACATCCATACATATGTCCGTTCATACATCCATCCATACATCCATACATACACCAATCCATATATCTATCCATACTCCCATACATACATCCATACATACATGCATACATAAACCCTCACATTCATCCATACATACATCCATACGTACATAACTCAAATACATCCATACATCCGTACATTCGTCCATCCGTTCCTAAGTCCATCCACACTTACACCCATCCGCAGCTCCATCCACCCATACATACAGCCATACATACATCCATACATACATCCATACAAACATCCATCCATACATCCGCCCTTCCGTCCATCCAAACATCCATTTATTCACGCACCCATTCATACCTCCGTGCATCCGTACATCCAAGCATTCGTACATTCATTAACCCATACATCCATACATCCATACATCCGTACATCCGTCCACCCACTCCTCAATCCATCCATACATACATCCATCCAGACAAACGTTAATACATACATACATCCATCCATACATCCTACGTTCCACGCAACCATCCATCCCTACATACACACAACCATACATACATCGATCCATACATCCATCCACCCATTCAAGCAACCATCCATACATCCATCGTTCCATACATCCATCCATCCATAGATCCATACGTACATACATCCATACATCCATACATCCGGACTTCTATACATTCCTACGTCCATACATGCACCCATCCATACATCGATCGTTCCATACATCCATCCATCCGTAGATCCACCCACCAGTCCATCCATCCATCCATGCATCCACACATACATCAATACATACATCCACACATACACCCATACATTCGCCCATCCATACAACCATTCATACATCCTTTCATACATCCATACATACATACATACACACATAAAAACATCCATACATACATCCATGCATACATCCATTTATACATCCATACATACATCCATGCATATATCCATACATACATCCATACATACGTTGATCCGTCCATCCACACTTCAACCTGTACATACACCCAGCCATCCATACAGCCCTCAATCCATCCATCCATCAATCCATACTTCCATCCTTCCAAACATCCTTAAGTCCAACCATCCATACATCCATACATACGCACAACCATACATCCATAGATCCGTCCACCCATACACTCCACCATCCATACGTACATCCATACATACATCCAAACAAACATCTATACATCCATCCATCCATACATCCATACATATATACATTCATACATCCATACATCCGTAGATCCGTCCATCCATACCTCTATCCATCCATACATCAATATCCATACATCCGTCCACCAATCCATCAAACCATCGTTACAGCCATACATACATCAATACATGCATCCATCCATCCATTCATCCATACATATATAAATCCATACA
>NW_016967496.1:0-1605 GCF_001483705.2 Eufriesea mexicana
ACCACGATATTAGTCGAAACTGTCAATAAAATTGAACTTTCCAGCCAGATTCCAGTGCACTGCCATGACTATAGCACGACAATAGAATCTTTCCTCCTTATTTAAGCAAGATAGATAGGTCACCACGATATTAGTCGAAAATGTCAATAAAATTCGATCTGCCAGGCACATTCCATTTCATTGCAATGGTTATAGCTTGCCAATATAGTCCTTCCTCCTTATTTATGGAAGAAAGTTAGCTCACCACGATATTAGCCAAGAATGTCAATAAAATTGAATTTTCCAACAACATTCTATATCATTGCAATGGTTATACCAAGCCAAAAGAATCTTTCCTCCATATTTATGCAAGAAAGGTCGGTCAACACGATATTACACCACAATATTATTCGAAAATGTCAATAAAATTGAATTTTCCGGCCCGATTCTGCAGCAATGCAACGGCTATAGCACGCCGAAAGTATCATTCCTCCTTACTTAGGGAAGGAAGTTAGTTCACCGCGATATTAGTAGAAAATGACGATAAAATTGAATTTTCCAGGACGATTCTGTAGCATTGCAGTGCCTACATCACGGCAATAGAATCTTTCCTCCTTATTTAAGCAAGGAACATGGCTCACCACGATATTAGTCGAAACTGTCAATAAAATTGAACTCTGCAGCCAGATTCCAGAGCATTGCAGTGCCTATAGCACGCCAAGAGAATCTTTCCCCCTTATTCATGCAAGATAGTTAGCTGTCCACGATATTATTCACAAATGTCAATAAAATAGAACTTTCCAGCAAGGCTCTACTGCATTGCAATATCTATAGCACGCCAATAGTATCTAATCTGCTTATTTAGGAAAGAAAGATATCTCACCACGATAATAGTCGAAAATGTCAATAAAATTGAATTTTCCAGCCAGATTCTGCAGCACTGCAATGGCAATAGCACGCCAATAGAAACTTTCCTAGTCATTTATGGAAGAAATTTAGCTCACCACGATGTTAGTCAAAAATGTCAATAAAATTGAATTTTCCATACAGATACTTCTGCATTGCGGTGGCTATAGCATTCCAAAACGATTTTTCCTCCTTAGGTATGCAAGGAAGGTAGCTCACCACGGTATTAGTCGAAGATGTCAATATAATTGAACTTTCCAGGAGGATTGTATTGCATTGCAATGCCTACAGCACGCCAATAGAATATTTACCCCTTATTTATGCAAGAAAGTTAAATCACCACGATATTAGCCGAACATGTCGATAAAATTGAGTTTTCCAGCTAGATTCTACTGCATTGCAATGGCTATAGCAATACAGAAGGATCTTTCCACCTTACTTGGGGAAGGATGTTAGTTCACCACGATATTAGTAAAAAATGACAATAAAATTGAATATTCCAACAACACTCTATATCATTGCAACGCCTACAGCACGCCAGTAGAATCTACACAGCTTATTTACGCAAGAAAGATAGCTCACCTCGATAATAGTCGAAAATGATAATAAAATTGAATTTTCCAGCCAGATTCTGCAGTATTGCAATGGCTATACCAGTCCGAACGGATCTTTCCTCCTTACCCATGCAAGGAAGCTAGCTCACCACGAAATTATTCGAAA
>NW_016967497.1:0-274 GCF_001483705.2 Eufriesea mexicana
TTTGGATAGGGTGGCTTTGACTGTTGTGTTAAACACGGGTATTCGGTGGATATCTGCGCTCTACTCTGCTCTAGCATGTTCTGCTTGGCTCTGGGGAGGCCAGCAGTAGTACTCTGGGCCCGTTAGGTTGAGATGGGTTACGTTTGGCTATGTTACGTTTAGCTAGGTTAGGAGAGGATGGCTTTGACTTTTGCGCTATACATTGTTTTTCAGTGTGTTTCTGCGCTCTACTGTGCTCTAATATATTCTGCTTGGCGCTGCGGTGGTCATCAAG
>NW_016967497.1:2796-6008 GCF_001483705.2 Eufriesea mexicana
TCTACTCTGCTCCAATATGTTCTGCTTGGCTCTGGGCAGGACAGCAATAGTGGTCTCGTCACGCTGGGTTGAGTTATGTTACGCTTGGCTTCGATAGGTTGGGATAGGTTTGGTTAGTGTAGACTTGACTTTTGTGCTCTTCACTTCATTTCGGTTGATTTCTTCGCCCTGTATTGCTCTACTAGCGTCTACTTGTCTCTGGAGAGGCCTGCAGTAGCGGTCGTGGCACGTTTGTTTGAGTTAGGTTACGTACTGTTAGGACAAGTTAGGCAAAGCTTGGTGAGGATGGCTTTGACTTTTATGCCATACACTTCGGTTCGATGGATTTTTGCGCTCTACGCTCCTCTCATATGCTCTGCTTGGCTCTGGGGAGGGCAGCAACAGACGTCTCGTCACGTTGGTTTGAACCATGTTACATTTGGTATTAGGTTAGGTTACGCTAGGATAGGATGTGATTGCTTCAAGTTTTGTGCTATCCTCTGCATTCGGCGGACTTCTGCGCTTTATTATGGGATAATATGTACTGCATAGACCTGTGGACGCCAGCAACAGCGGTCACGGCGCGTAAGGTTGTGTCATACTACGTTGCGTTATGTTAGGATTAATAGGGTTCGAGCAGGATAGCTTTGACTTTCGTACTATTCACTACCATTCTAGGATTTCCTGCGCCCTACTGTGCTCTACTATATTCGGCTTGTGCCTGGGAAGGCCAAAAATAGTGGACTCGGCATGTTAGTTTGAGTTCGGTTACGTTCGGCAAGGTTACGTTATGTTATGTTCGGTTAGGATAGCTTCGTCTTTCGTTGTGTATACTGTTATTCGGTGTATTTTTGCGCTCTACTGTGCTCTACTGTGTTCTGGTTGTCCCAGATGCGGCCGGAATTAGTGTTGGCGTCACGATATGTAGAGTAAGGCTACGTTTGGTTAAGTTATAGTTGCTTCGATTGGTTTCTGGTAGCTTTGCCGTTTCTGCTATGCACTGCATCTCTATGGATTTCTGCGCCCTACTCTACGCTCATGCGTACTGCAATGCTTTGGGGAGGGTAGCAATAGTGTCCTTGGCACGCTAGGATGGGATATGTTAAGCTAGGCAACTTTACGTTTGTCTAGGTTAGTTCAGGAAGCTCTGACTCCTGTGCTATACATTGCGATGCTATGGATTTCTGCGGTCGACTATCACCTCATACGTTCCGCTTTACCATGGGGGGCCAGCCACAGTGGTCTTGGCACGTCGGATTGTGTTAGGGTGCGTTTGGCTAGGTCAGGTTACGTTGCGTTAGAATAGGACAGCTTCAACTTTTGCTCTGCACACTGCTATTCTATAGACATCTGCGCTCTTCTGCGCGCTGCCGCAATATACTTGTCACTGTGGACGCAGGAGTAGTGCTCTCAGCTAACTAAGTTGAGGTGTTTTGCGCTTGGAAAGGTTAGGGTATCTTTGTCGCTTGTGCTATACACTGCTAATCGGTTGACTTCAGAGATCCACATAGTTCTGCTATACTCTGCTTAGCTCTCGTGAGGCCAGCCATAGCGGCGGTAGCGCGTTAGGTTGAGTTAGGTTACGTTTGGTTATATAATGGTAACATGGGTTAGGCTTGGATAGCTTTGACCTTTCAGCTGTACACTGCCATTCCACTGACGCCCGCGCTCCATTCTCCTTCAATACGTTCAGCTTGGCGAAGAGGTGGCCAGCGATATTGGTGTAGGCACTTTAGATTGTGTTAGGTTACTTTTGGGTATGTTACGTATGGTTACGTTGAGACAGGATATCTTTGTCTCTTGTGCAGTGCCCACCTCGTCGGGCCACTTCTGCGCTCTCCGATACTCTACTATGCTCTAGGCGAAACTGGGGACGCCAGCAATGGCGGTCGTCGCACGACAGTTTGTGTTAGGTTACATTCGGTCGGTTTAGGTTAGGTTTGATTTGACTTGGTCGGCCTTGACTTCTGCGGTATATACTGCTATTCGGTTCATTTCTGCGCCCCACTGTTCACTAATATGCGCTGCTTGGCCGTGTGGAGGGCAGCAATACAGTTGTCGGCTCGTTAGGTTTAGTTCTTCTACGTTCGGTTAGGTTAGGTTATCTTCCACTTTTGTGCTATACACACATATCCGGTGGATTTCTGCGCTCTGCTGTGATCTAATGCGTTCCTCTTGGCTTTGGGGTGGTCAGCAGTAATCGTCCCGGCGTGCTATGTTGAGTTACGTTGCAGTTGGCTTGGCTTGGTTAGGTTAGGTTTGGCGATGATAGCTTTGACTTTTTTATTATACAAAGCTATTCGGTGGATTTCTGCGCTCTACATTGCTCTATCGCGCCCAGCTCGACTCCGGGGAAGCCAGTAACAGTGGTCTCGGCAGGTTAGGTTTTGTTATGCTACTTTCGGTTAGGCTACGTTAGTTTCGGTTAGGTTCGGATTACTTTGACGTTCGTGGTATAAACTGTTGTTCGGGGGACTTCAGCGCTCTACATTGCGCCAACATGCTCTGTTTGGCTCTGGCGAGGCCTGCAATAGCATTATCGGAACGTCACGTTTACTTAGGTTACGTTTGGTTAGGTTTGGTGCGGACAGATCAGGTTGAAATATATATGACTCTTGTGCCACACGCTGCATTGCAGCGGATTTCCGCGCTCCAGCATATTCTGCTTGGCTCTGTGGAGGCAAGCAATTGTGGTCTCGACTGTAAGTTTGAGTTAAGCTGCGTTCGTTTGTGCTACGTTTCGTTACATTAGGATACGTTAGCTTGGACTGTTGTGATATGCACTGCGTTTCTATGGACTTCTGCGCTCCACTCTGCTCTAATACGACCTGCTTGGCTCTGGTGAGGACAGAAGTGGTGGTCTCGGCACGTTAGGAAGAAATATGTTACGTTTGGTTACGTTACGCTTGGTCAGGTTAGTATAGGATAGCTCCGTCTTTCTTGGCAAAGACTGTTATTCGGTCGTTTTCTGCGGTTTCCTCTGCTGCACTATGCTCTTCTCGCCTCTGTGGAGGCCAGCAATACTGGTCGCTGCACGTTTGGTTGTGTTAGGTGTCGTTTGCTTATGTTATGTTTGGAAGGGTTGGGTAAGGATAACTTCGACTTTCGTGCTATAAGCTGTTTTTCGTTGGATTTCTGCTCACTACTGTGACCTAGTGTGCTCGGATTTTCTGTGTCGATGCCAGAAATAGTGGCCGCGGCGCGCTAGTTTGAGTTAGGTTACGTTTGGTTAT
>NW_016967498.1:0-697 GCF_001483705.2 Eufriesea mexicana
TAAGTTGTATTCGGTCAGCTTACGTTTGGTTAGTTCACGATAGGATGGCTTTGACTTTTGTGCTATACACGTCAATGCGGTGGATTTCTGTGCTCTGCTGTGCTCTAATATGTTATGCTTGACTCTGGGGAGGCAAGCATAAGTGGCCATGGCACGATAGGTTTTGCTGGTATACGTTTGGCGATCGTTAGATGTGCAAGGTTAGGGTAGGGTAGCTCTGACTTTTGTGCTCTACTCCGCTGTTCGGTGGATTTCTACGATCTACATTGCTCTACTGTGCTCTGCACGACTCCGGGAATTCCAGTAGTAGGGGTCGTGGGACGATACGTTGAAAAACGTTACGTTCGATTAGGTTACGTCAGGTTTGGTTAGGTGTGCGTAGCTTCGAATTTTCTGTATATACATTGCAATTCTATGGGTTTCTGCGCAATGCGCTCCTCTATCATGCTCTTCTTGGCTCTGTGGAGGCTGGCAATAATGTTCTCGGCACGTTACGTTGAGGTAGGTTACGTTCGGCTAGGTTAGGTTAGGATATGGTTGGTTAGGGTAGCTCCCAAATTTGTTCTATGCACTGTAACTCGGTGGGTTCCTACGCCCTTCCGTGCTCTAGCCTGATCTACTTATCTCCGGGGACGGCTGCAATAGTGGACTCGCTACGTAGGGCTGAGTTAAGTTACGTTTGGCTAGGTAAGGTTAA
>NW_016967499.1:0-209 GCF_001483705.2 Eufriesea mexicana
GTAAGAAAGTATGGATGTATGCATGTATGGATGTATGGATGTATGGATGTGTGGCTGTATGGACGTATGTATGTACGAATTTACGGATGTACGTATGTATTGATGTATGGATGGATGGATGGATGTATTGATGTATGTATGGATGTATGGATGGATGGATGGTTTGGTGGATGGATGTATGGATGGAGAGATGTATGGATCGATGGACG
>NW_016967499.1:231-616 GCF_001483705.2 Eufriesea mexicana
GGATGAATGTACCGAAGGGTGGACGTATGAATGGATGGATGTGCGGATGGACGGAGGTATGGATGTATGAATGTATGGATGAATGGATCGATGATTTGATGGATTTATGGATTAGTGTATGATTGGATTTATGGATGGGTAGATGGATGGACGTATGTTCGGATGTGTGTATAGATGTATATGTGGATGTATGAATGTATGGATGTATGTATGTGCGAATGTACGAATGTATGACTATACGGATGTATGGATGTATGGATCAATATATGTATGGATGTATGGATGCCTGGGTGTATGAGTGGATGGATGTATGGATGGATGGATGTATGGATGAATGTATCGATGTATGTATGGATGTATGTATGGTTGTATGGATGTATGGATG
>NW_016967499.1:681-1176 GCF_001483705.2 Eufriesea mexicana
TGTATGGATTGTAGGGCGTATGGATGGATGTACGTATGGATGGATTAAGGTATGGACGGTCGGATGTACGGATGAATGGATGTACGGAAGAGTGGATGTATGGATGGAATAAGGTATGGATGTATGTATGGATGGATGTATGGATGTGTGAATGGATGGATGTATATATGTATGGATGTATGGATTGATGGATGTATGGATGGATGGAGGTGTGGATGGATTGATTTTTGGATGTATGGATGCATGAATGTTTGGATGTATGAATGCATGAATGTATGGATGGATGGATGTAAGGATGTATGGATGTATGGAAGTATGCGTGTATGGATGCATGTATGTATGAATGTATGGTTGTAAGAAAGTATGGATGAATGCATCTATGGATGTATGGATGTATGGCTGTATGCATGTATGGATTTACGGATGGATGGCTGTATCGAATGATAGACGTACGAATGGAAGGATTTATGGATGTACGGATGTGTGGATGTATGA
>NW_016967500.1:0-305 GCF_001483705.2 Eufriesea mexicana
GTCTCTCAGAGAGGGGGGCGGGGATGCTTGGTCAGGTTAGGCTTCGTTAGTTCACGTGTGGTTTAGCTTGGTAGGGATGGCTTCAACTTTTGTGTAATGCACTGCTATACCGTGGATCCCTGCGCTCTGCTGTGATCTAGCATTCCCTGCTTGGATATGGGGAGGCCAGAAGAATTCGTCTCGGCACGTTAGACTATGTTAGGTTGCGTTTTTTTATGTTACGTTTGGTTAGGGCGGCTTTAACTTTTGTGTTATACACTGCTATTCGGATAACTTCTGCGCTCTACCGTGCTCTCATAGCTTCT
>NW_016967501.1:0-246 GCF_001483705.2 Eufriesea mexicana
TTCGACTATTATCGCGGTGAGCTAACTTTCTTGTATAAACAAGGAGGAAAGATTATATTGGCATACTGTAACCATTGCAATGCTGTAGAATCTTGCTGGAAAATTCAATTTCATTGACATTTTCTACTAATATCGTGGTGAGCCAACTTCCTTGTATAGGTAAGGAGGGAAGATCGTTTTGGCCTGCTATAGCCATAGCAGTGCTGCAGAATCGGGCTGGATAGTTCAATTTTATTGACATTTTCG
>NW_016967501.1:392-1656 GCF_001483705.2 Eufriesea mexicana
CTTCCTTGCATAAGTAAGGAGGAAAGATCCTTTTGGCGTGCTATGGCCAATGCAATGCTGTAGAACCTGGCCGGAAAATTCAGTTTGATGGACATTTTCGACTAATATCGTGGTGAGTTGTCTTTCTTGCATAAATAAGGAGCAAAGATACTATTGGCGTGCTAATGCCATTGCAGTGCTATAGAATCTGGATCGAAAAATCAATTTCATTGGCATTTCCGACTAATATCGCGGTGAGCTAACTTTCTTGCATAAACAAGGAGGAAAGATTCTTTAGGCGTGCTATAGCCATTGCAATGCTGCAGAATCGGGCTGGAAAGTTCAATTTTATTGACATTTTCGACTAATATCGTGGTGAGCTAGCTTCCTTGCATAAGTATGGAGGAAAGATACTTTTGGCGTGCTATAGCCATTGCAATGCTGTAGAATCTGGCCGGAAAATTCAATTTTATTGGCATTTTCGACTAATATCGTGGTGAGCTAGCTTCCTTGCACAAGTATGGAGGAAAGATCCCTTTGGCGTGCTATATCCATTGCAATGATATGGAATGTGCCTGGCAGTTTCGATTTTATCGACATTTTCAACTAATATCGTGGTGAGCTATCTTTCTTGCGTAAATAAGGCGGAAAGATTCTATTTGCGTGCTATTGGCATTGCAATGCCAAAGAATCTGGCTGGAAAAATCAATTTTATTGACATTTACGACTACTATGGTGGTGAGCTAACTTTCTTCCATAAATCAGGAGGAAAGATTCTGTTGGCGTGCTATTGCCATTGCAATGCTATAGTATCTTCATGGAAAATTCAATTTTATTGACATTTTCGGCTAATAACGTGGTGAGTTAACTTCCTTGCATAAATAAGGAGGAAAGATCCTTTTGTCCTGTTATAGCCATTGCAATGCTGCAGAATCGTGCTGGAATGTTCAATTTTATTGACATTTTCGACTTATTTCGTGGTGAGCTAGCTTCCTTGCATAGGTAAGCAGGAAAGATCCGTTCGGAGTGCTATAAACATTGCAATGCTGCGGAATCTGGCTGCAAAATTCAATTTTATTGACATTTTCGACTATTATCGCGGTGAGCTAGCTTCCTTGCATAAGAATGGAGGAAAGATCCTTCTGGCGTGATATAGCCATTGCAATGCTGCAGAATCGGGTTGGAATGTTCAATTTTATTGACATTTTCGACTAATATCGTGGTGGGCTAGCTTCCTTGCATAAGTATGGAGGAAAGATCCGTTTGGCGTGCTATGGCCAATGCA
>NW_016967502.1:0-564 GCF_001483705.2 Eufriesea mexicana
CCATTCGGTGGATTTCTGCGGTTCTCTTTGCTATAGTATGTCCTGTTTTTCTCCGGCGAGGGCGGCATTAACGGTCTCGTACCGTTAGGTTGAGTTAGGCTATGTTCGCTTATGTTCCGTTGGTTTCGGTTAGGTTTGGGTAATTTCGACTATCCAGATATAGACTGATTTGGTATGGATTTCTGCGCTCTACTCTACGGTAATGTGGTCCGCTTCGCTCTGTGGAGCCCAGCAATAGTGTTCGCGGCACGATAGGTTTTGCCATGCCACGTTTGGTTTTGCTACTACTGGTTAGGTTAGGAGAGGATAGCTTTGACCTTAGTGACACAATGTGTTAAAAGGTGGATTTCTGCTCCCTACCGTTCTCTAATATTCTCAGTTTGTCTCAGGGAAAGCCAGCAATAATGGTCTCGACATGTTATAGTGGGGCAGGTATCCTTCGGGCAGGTTGGGTTATGCTACGTTCGGTAAGGCCAGCTTTAACTTTTTGCTGTACACCTTCTTTCGGTGGGTTTCTGAGATCTACTGCACACTCGTGTATCCTGCTTGGCTATGAGGTGTGCT
>NW_016967503.1:0-675 GCF_001483705.2 Eufriesea mexicana
TGTATTGCTCTACTAGCGACAGCTCGATTCTCGGGTGGACAGCAATTGTTTTCGCGGCACGTTTGGTTTTGTTAGAATGCGTTCGGTTTGATTAGGGTGCGTTGCAGTAGACTAGGATAGCGTCGACTTTCTTGTTGTAGACTGTTATTATGTGGAATACAACGCTCTTCTGTGTTCTACTATTCTACGCCCGAACCTGGGGACCCCAGCAATATTTGTCGCGGCACGTTATTCTGAGTTATACTACGTTCGGTTAGGTTACGCTTGGTTGGGTTAGTATATGATACCCTTGTCTTTTGTGATATGCAGTGCTATTCGGGGTGTTTCTGCGCTCTACTGTGCAACAGTATGCTCTGCTTTGCACTGGAGATGTCAACAACAGAGGTATAGGCTCGTTGGTTTCAGTTAGGTTACGTTCGGTTTTACTATGTTCGGTTATGTTAGGCCAGGGTAGCTATGACTCTTGTGATGTACACTGCCATTCGGTGATTCGGTGGCTTTCTGTGCCTTACTTCGATCTAATATTCCATACTTTGCTCTGGGAATTCCAGAAATAGTGGCCTCGGCGAGTTATACTGTGTTGGGTTCGGTTTGGTCAGTTTATGTTTCTTGGGGATGGTTAGGCTGTATTTGACCTTCGTGCTATACACAGCCACCATATGGGCTTGTGTGATC
>NW_016967504.1:0-951 GCF_001483705.2 Eufriesea mexicana
CGTTTGGGTTTGTTACGTTTGGTTAGGTTAGAATAGTCTATACTGGATTTGGCGATATACACTTCCATCCCGTGGATTCCTGCATTCTAATGCGCTCTAATATGCTTTGCATGCCTCTGGGGTGGCCAGAAATGGCGGTCTCTGCACGGTAGGTGGAGTTAGGCTTCGTTCCGTTAGGATAGGTTACGAGGGCTTGGTCAGGATTTCTATGACGTTTGGGCTGTACACTAATATTAGATGGATTTCCCCGCTCCACATTGCCCTACCATACGCTGCTCGACTATGGGGAGGCGAGAAACGGCGTTCGTGGCACATTAGTTTGAGTTAGTTTACGTTTGGTTTGATTAATTTAGGTTCAGTTCTGTAAGGATTGCTTTGACTTTCGTGCTGTAAACTGTTTTTCGGTGGATTCCTGCGCTCGACTGCGCTCTACCATATTCTGTTCGGCCTCGGGAGGCCAGCATAGCAGGGGTATCCTCGGAACAGTAGTATGAGTTTGGTTACGTCAGGTTTTGTTACCTTTGACAAGGATAGGATGCGGCAGACTTGGCTTTTGCGCTATACACTGCTATTCGTTGGATTTCGGCTTTCTACTGCACTCTAATACTTTCTGCTTGGCTCTGGCTAGTCCTGCTGTGTCTGCCTCATCACGTAATGTTGAGTTACACTACGTTTTGATAGGGATTATTTGTGTCAGGTTAGGTTTGGGTAACTTTCACTTTTGTCCTTTGCACTGCAAAATGGCGAGTTTCTGCGCTCTACCGTGCTCTGGTATATTCCGCTTCTCTCTGGGGATGCCAGCAGTAGTTGTCCCGGCGCGTTGGGTTTATTAAGGTTACGTATGCTTTTACTACGTTTGGCTAGGTTAGGATACGATATCCTTGACTATTCTGTTATACATTGCTATTCGGCGGATTTCTGCTTTCTACTGCGCTGTAACATCTTCTGATT
>NW_016967505.1:0-566 GCF_001483705.2 Eufriesea mexicana
AATTTTGCGCTACGCACTGCTCTTCAGTGAATTTCTGCTCTCTACTGTGCTCACATATGTACGACTTGGCTCTGTGTAGGCCAGGAATAGATGTCTCGTCTCGTGAGATTTAGTTATTCTACTTTTGGTTATCTTAGGTTTGGTCAGGTTAGTTTAGGTTAGATTCAGGTTAGATTAGGGTATCTTTAACTTTTGTACTATACACTGCTATTTTGTGGATTTCTGCCCTCTACACTGCTCCACTATACCCCGATGGACTCTCGGGATTCGAGCAACAGTGGTCGTGGCACGTTAGATTGAGTTTGATTTGGTTACGTTTGGTTGGGACAGGATAAGCTAGGTTTGGCTGGAGTAGCTTTGACTTTTGTGCTAAACACAGTTATTTGGTGAATTTCTGCCGTCCACCGTGCTCTACTCTAAAATGCCAGACCCTGCGGAGGCCAGCAATAGTGGTCGCAGCACGTTACGATGTGTTTTGCTACGTCAGGTTAGGGCATTTAGCATGGGTAAGGTTTGGATATCTTTCACTTTTCTGCTGTACACTGCGATTCTATTGATATCTGCGC
>NW_016967506.1:0-773 GCF_001483705.2 Eufriesea mexicana
TCAGCTTCACACTTCAATGCGGCGCATTTCTGCGGTCTACTGTGCTCTAGAATACTCTGCGTGACTCTGGGGACGTCAGCAATGATGGTCTCGGCACGTTAGGTTTATGTTAGTTACGTTTCTTTGTGTTATGTTTGGCTAGGTTAGGACAGGATAGCCTTGACTTTTGTGCTGTACGCTGCTATTCGGTGTACTTCTGCTCTTTACTGTGATCTGATATTCCCAGCTTTGCTCTGCGAATTCCAGACATTGTGGCCGCGGCGCGTTACCATGAGTTTGTTTATGTACGGTTAGGTTAGGTTTGTTGGGTGTTGTTGGGATATCTTTGACTTTCGAACTCTACACAGCCGTCATATAGTCCTCTGCGTTCTACTCTCCTCTTTTGTGCCATGCTCGGCGATGTGGAGGCCAGCAATGGCCGGCTAGACACGATAGGTTGGTATGGTTTACGTTCGATTGTGTTGGGTTAGGTCAGGTTAGGTTGGGATGTCCTCTACTTCCCAGCTTTACACTTCAATGTTGCGGGTATCTGCGCTCTACTGGGCTTTAACATGCTTCGCTTGACGCTGGCGAGGCCAGCAATATTGGTTCCGGCACGTTGTATTTAGTTAGGTAACGAATTAGGTAACGTTCGGTTATGCTACGGTTGGTTAAGTTAGGAAAGGGCAGCTTCATCTTTTGTGCTACGCACCGCCATTCGTTGGATTCTGGGGCTCTACTGTGCTCTTATATGTTCTGCTCGTCTCTGTGGAGGCCAGCAATAACGTTCGTGA
>NW_016967507.1:0-876 GCF_001483705.2 Eufriesea mexicana
AATGATGGAGCGCTGTAGGGCGCAGAAATTCACCTAACGGCAGACCATTTAACTAAAGTCGAAGCTTTCGTCCCCTAACCTATCCCATCTTATCATAAAAAGACGTAACATATCTCAACCTATCGTGCCGCAACCACTATTGCTGGCCTCCCCAGGGCCAAGCAGAACACATTAGAGCGCTCTAGAGCGCAGTAATGCAACGCACACCAGTGTACAGGCAAAAGTCAAATCTATCCCATCCTAACCTAGCCAAGCATTATCTAACCAAACGACAACCTATCGTGCCACGGCCGCTATTCCTGGCGTCCCCGGAAACAGGCAGAGTGTGGTAGCGCACAATATGGTACAGAAGTCCATGGAATTACGGTAAGTAGCACAAAAGTCATAGCTATCGCAGCCTAACCAAACGTAGCATAACACAACTTAAACAGCCGCGACCGCTATGGCTGGCCACCCTAGAGCCAGGTTGAACATACTAGAGGCAAGCGGAGCGCAGAAATCCATAGAATCGCTGTGCATGGCACTATAGTCGGAGCTAACCCATCCTAACTTATCCAAACGTAACACAACCGTACTTAGCATGGCTCAAACTAACGAGCGGATACTATTATTGCCTGCCTCCACAGCGCGAAGCGGAATATACTAGACGACAGTGGAACGCATAAATCCACCGAGCAATAGTCTACACCGCGTGAGGCAAGGCAATTCAAACAGAACCCAGACTAACATGTCCTTACCAAACGAAGCCTAACTGAACCTAAAGTGCCGAGATCACTATTGCTGGCCTCGTCATAGTCGAGTAGAGTATAGTACAGCAATTGAAAGCGCAGAAATCCACCTGACAACAGTGTACAACACAAAAGTAAATGGTATTCT
>NW_016967508.1:0-665 GCF_001483705.2 Eufriesea mexicana
GTGCCCTAATACGTTCAGCTTGGCTATGCGAGGGCCAGCGATAGTGGTAATACAACGCTACGTTGGGTTTGGCTACGATTGGTTTGGTTAGGTTTGGTCAGGTTAGGTTAGGATATGTTTGACATTTGTGCATTACACTGCCTTGCGCGGGTTTCTGCTCTCTACTGTGCTTTAGTCTATCCTGTTTCCCTCTGTGTATGACAGAAATAGAGGACTAGGCACGCCATGTTGTGTTTGGTTACGTTTGGTTATATTACGTTAGGAAATGTAACGGCAGGATATATCTGACTTTTCTGCTGTACACTGCTATTCAATGGATTTCTGCGCTCTACCGTGCTATAGTATGCTCTGCTCGACCCTGGGAATGTCAGCAATAGGTGTCTCGGGTCATTAGGATTTTCTATGCTACGTTTGGTTGGGTTATGTTTGTTTGGGTTTGGTTTGCACAGATTTGACTTTCGTGGTTCACACTGATATTCGTTGGATTTGTGCTCCCTACTGAGCTCCGTAATCTTCCGCTGGGCGCTGGTGAGGCCAGCAATAGTGGTTTAGGAGTGGATTTTGCTGCGACTGGTTATTACGTTTGCTTATGTCAGGGCAGTGTAGCTCTGACCTTTGGCCAGTTATCAGCTGTTCGTTGGATTTCCGCGGTCTACATTGCTCTG
>NW_016967509.1:0-651 GCF_001483705.2 Eufriesea mexicana
GAGTGCATTCCAGCCAGTAGTGAGAAGATGCCACCGTCTAACAGTATATTCCACGAAAGACAAAGGTATCCAAGCCTAACAGAAACAAACATGTCCTATTGAAACGTAGCCTGACGCAAATTAACTTGCCGAGGCGACTATTAATGGCCTCCACAGAGCTGAGCAGAGTACAGTAGAGCAATGTAGAGCGTATCAACCCACCGAATAGCAGTGTACAGCACAAGAGTCACAGGTATGCTGACCAAACCTAAGCTAACCTAACATAACCAAACGTAACATGATACAACCTAACGCTCTGAGAGCACTATTCCTGGCGTCCGTAGAGGCAACCATAATATGATAGAGCACAGTAGAACCCAAAGCCCATAGAATTGCAGTGTTGAGCACAAGAGTCTAAGCTGCCCTAACCTAACCCAGAATAACCTAACACAACCGAACGTAATCTATCTCAACCTACCGTGCCGCGACAAGTATTGCTGGCCTCCGGAGAGCCAAGTAGAGCATATTAGAGGAGAGTGGAGTGCAGGAACACATAGAAAAAGAAACTCTGTGTATAGCGGAAAATTCGAAGATATGCTCTACAAACCTAACAAACCGTAACATACCCAAACGTAACCTAAGTCCATCTAGGGAGCAGCGACTGCAATCTCT
>NW_016967510.1:0-1292 GCF_001483705.2 Eufriesea mexicana
GCAAACATATATACATCCATACACCCATACATACGAACATCCGTCCATCCATACCTCAAACCACCCATAAATACACCCATCCATTCAGGCATCCTCCCATACATCCATCCATCCGCTCATCATCCCATCCATTCGTCCATCGATCCATATATCTCTACACCCATACATCCATCCACCAAACTACCATCCATCCATACATCCATACATACATCAATACATCCATCCACCCATCCATGCATACATACATACATCAATACATCCATCCATCCATCCATACATCCATACATAAGTACATGCATACATGCATACATCCATACATTCTTACAAACTTACATTCATACATACATACATCCATACACACATACTTCCATACATCCATAGATCATCCATCCATACATGCTTAAATTCATACATCCGTGCATTCATGCATCCATACATCCAAAAATACATCCATACACACCTTCATCCATCCATACGTCCATCAATCCATACATCCATACATATATACATCCATCCATTCATACAACCATACATCCATCCACACATACATCCATACCTTAATCCATCCATTCATCCATTCTTCCGTACATCCATTCATCCGTACATCCGACCACCCATACATCAATCCATCCATACATACATACATCCATATGGCCATCAATTCATACATCTTTCCATCCATACAACCATCCTCCCATTCATCCATGCATCCATACAACCGACCATCCATACATTCATACATTCACACATCCGTAAATCCATCCATCCTTACATCCATACAACCATACATCCATACATTCGTACATCCATACGCCCATCCACACATACATCCATACCTTAAACCAACCATACACCCATTCTTCCGTACATCCATTTATCCGTACATCTGACCATCCGTACCTCAAACCATCCATACATCCATACATCCACACCTCCATAAACCATAAATCCATCCATTCGTACGTGTATCATTCGATACATCCATCCATCCATCCATACGTACGTACATACATCCAAACAACCATACAGTCATGCATCCATACACCTGTACATCAATACACCCATCCATCCGCATATCCTGCCATCCACACGAACATCCATCCTTACATCCATCCATCCATACATACATCAATACAGATATAAATCGATACATCCATACATCCGTACATCCATACATTCGTACATCCACACAGTCGTACATCCATACGCACATACATCCATACATCCAAACATCCATCCATACATCCATACATCCGAACATCCATAAATCCTTCCATTCGTACGTCTATCAT
>NW_016967511.1:0-519 GCF_001483705.2 Eufriesea mexicana
GACTAATATCGCGGTGAGCTAACTTTCTTACATAAGTAAGGAGGTAAGATTCTGTTGGTGTGCCAGAGGAATAGCAGTGCTTTAAAATCTTCCTGGAAAATTCAATTTTATTGACATTTTCGAGTAACGTCTTGGTGAGCTACCGTTCTTGCATAAATAAGGTGAAAAGATTCTATTGGCGTGCTATTGCCATTACAATGCCATAGAATCTGGATGGGAAATTCAATTTTATTGACATTTTCGAATAATATCGCGGTGAGCTTACTTTTGTTACATAAATAAGGAAGGAGGAAAGATTCTGTTGGTGTGCTATAGGCATTCCAGTGCTATAGAATCTGGCAGGAAAATAAAATGTTATTGACATTTTCGACTAATATCGTGGTGAGCTACCTTTCTCGCATAAGTGAGGAGGAAAGATTCTATTCGCGTGCTATAGCCACTGCAATGCTATAGAAGCTGGCTGGAAAGTTCAATTTTATTGGCAGTTTCGACTAGTATCGTGGTGAGCTTCCATTTTGC
>NW_016967512.1:0-371 GCF_001483705.2 Eufriesea mexicana
TTAAAGCTTGGAGAATAGGTCGCATAACGCCTTCAATCCAATGGCAAGTACAGCCATCTACTTACTAGAAATTAGGTATATAGAAGATCTATAATCTGTTATAACGTGGTGAATACATCGCCTAACGCCTTCAATCCAATGGCAAGTACAGACATCTACTTGCCAGAGAATAGGTCTATTCAAAACATATAATCAGTTGTAGCTTCGTGAATAGGTCGCCAACGCCTTCAATCCAATGGCAAGTACAGACTTCTACTTGTCAGAAAATAGGTCTATTCGAAATCTATAACCTCTTAAAGCTTGGAGAATAGGTCGCATTACGCCTTCAATCCAATGGCAAGTACAGCCATCTACTTTCCAGAGAATAGGTC
>NW_016967513.1:0-282 GCF_001483705.2 Eufriesea mexicana
CCCGTAAAGTGCCACCGAGCGAACGACTCCTGTGTAGAGGCGGCGCACCATCCCGTCTGGCCCGCCCAGGTTGGGTAGCAGCGAAATAGCGCCCCCGCCATACCTTCCAGGCGTGGTTCCAGCGCGAGAAAATGTTCGTCGAACTTCCAATGGCCATCGAGGAGGAGACCGAGGTATTTCATCCGGTCCCGTACCTCGACCACGACTTTCCCCACGCGGATCAGGGACTTGGGCGGCTTCCCGTGGTGCTGATGGCAAAACCACATTGCCTCGGTCTTCTCG
>NW_016967514.1:0-1692 GCF_001483705.2 Eufriesea mexicana
ATACATCCACACGTACATCCATACATATGTACATACATACATGCATACATACATTCTTCCGTAAGTCCATAATACATACATACAAACATACATAAATACATACATACATACATACATGCATACATCCGTACATCCATAAATACATCCATCCATATATCCATCCACCCATACATACGTGCATCCATACACCCATACATCAATGCACATGTACATCCGTCCAACCACCCACCCATATACCCATCCATCCATACATACATCCACACATACATCCGTGCATACATTCATACATTCATCCATACATACATCCATACATACAACCACACATACATCCATACATGCACACATCCATCCATCCGCTAATCCATCCATTCATACATCCACCTGCCCATACATCCATCCATCCATACATACATCCTTACACACACCCTTACACACATGCATACATCCATTCAAATAACCATCCATGCATCCATACATACAGCCACACATACAACCATATATACATCCGTACATAGAACCATACATACACGCATCCATACATCCATACATAAATCCGTTCATAAATACAAACGTACATACTTCCATCCATACATCCATCCATCCATTCATCCATCCATCATTCCACCTATCCAACCGTCCGGGCGTCCACCCAGTTATCCGTCCAGCCACCCATCCGTCCATTCACCCACCCATCCATCCATACATACATACATCCATGCATCCATACAATCATGCATCAATACATCCATACATCCATACATCCATGCATCCATAAATCCATACATCCATACATCCATACATCCATACATCCATACATCCATACATCCATAGATACATCCATCCATCCACCCATCCACTCATTCACCCATACTTCCATACATCCATACATCCGTACATAACCACATTCGTACATCCATACATCCGTACATCCAGTCACGCATCCACCCATACATGCACACATATATCCCTACATACAACCATACGTAAGTCCATACACTCATCCATTCACACATACGTCCATACAAGCATACATCTGTCCATCCATACATCCATCCATACATCCATACATATTTCCATAGATACATCCATACGCACATCCATACATACATCCATAAATACATCCATTCACACAACCATTCCTACATGCATCCATACATCCGTCCATAAATCCATCCATATAACCATACATACATCCATCAATACATCCACCCACACATCCATCAACACATCCATCTATCCATACGACGATCCATCCATACATCCGCTCATTCATGCATTCACCCGCACAAACGTCCACCCAGCCATACATACATACAACCTTCCATACATCCATCCATACATCCATACATACATACATTCATACATGCATTCATACTTCCATCCATACATCCACACATACATCCACCCATACATCCATCCATACAACTATCCATCCATACGTAGATCCAAACATACATCCACATATTCATACACTCATCCACCCATGCATTCATACATCCAACCATCCATCCAACCATACATCCATCCATCAATACATCCATCCATGCATACATCCGTCCATCCGTACATCCATCCATCCATAAATACCTCCATACATACATCCATAAATACATCCATAGATACATCCAAACATACATCCATAGGTACATGGATACTTCCTTCCATTCATCCATCCAAACATCCATCCACCCA
>NW_016967515.1:0-1026 GCF_001483705.2 Eufriesea mexicana
GCTCAGAAATCCGCCGCATTACAGTTTACAGCACATGAGTCAAATATATCCCATCCTAACCCACGCGAAACCAACCTATCCGAATATAACCTAACTCAAACAAACTTGACGAGACAAATATTTCTGACATCCTCAGGGCCAAGCAGAATATACTGGAGCACAGCAGAGCGCAGAGACACGCACCGAATAGCAGCTTCTGGCACAAAAGTCAAAGCTATCCTAACCAAACCTTAACCTACCTATACTAGCCAAACGTAACATACATGCAGCTAACCGGCCGCGACCAATAATTTTGGCGTTAATTCTGCCAAGCAGAATGTAGTAGATCACAGTAGAGCGCAGAAATCCACCGAAAGGCAGTGGATAGCACGAATGACAAAGCTACCATAACAACGCCTAGCCTAAGCTAACTTAGCCGAACATAGCATAATTCAACCCAACGTGCCGCGAACACCATTCTTTTCGTATCATGTGCCAAGCAGAATATAGTAGTGCACAGTAGACCGCAGAAAGCCATAGAATAGCTGCGCGCAGCATAAAAGTCTAAGCTATGCTGACCTAACGCGACCGAGCTTAACTCAGCCAAACGTGACATAACGCAAACTAACTTGCAGCGAACACTATTCCTGTCGTCCCGTGGGCTAATCAGGATATAGTAGAGCACAGTGGAGAGCAGAAATGAGCAGAGTAGGAGTGTACAGCGCTGATGCCAATGCCATAGCCGTCCGTAACTTGCATAGCCTAGCCCACCATAACGGAACGGAACGAATCTCAGTACATCGCGCAGCGGACACTATTGCTGCCATCCCAAAGCCCAGCAGGACATACTGCAGCACAGCAGAGCACAGAAATCCAGCGAATTGCAGTGTATAGCACGAGAGTCAAAGATATAATGACCAAACCGAGCCTAACCTAACCAAATCAAACGTAAAGAAACTCAAACTAACGTGCCGTGACCACTATTGCGGGCGAGCTCAAGGTCACGCCGAATATGCTAGAGCACAGTAGAGCACAACGGTCAATGGG
>NW_016967516.1:0-787 GCF_001483705.2 Eufriesea mexicana
AGAATCTGTCTGGAAAATTCAATTTTATTGACATTTTCGACTAATATCGTGGTGAGATCACATTCTTGCGTAAATAAGGAGGAAAGATTCTATTGGCGAGCTATAGCCATTACATTGCTGAACAATCTGGCTGGAAAACTCAATTTTATTGACATTTTCGAATAATATCGTGGTGAGTTTTCTTTCATGCATAAATATTGAGGAAAGATTCGATTGGCGCGCTATAGCCATTGCAATGCTATAGAATTTGGCTGGAAAGTACAATTTTACTGTAATTTTCGACTAATATCATGGAAAGCTAACTTTCTTGCATAAATCAGGAGCAAAGGTTCTATTGGAGTGTTATAGCCATTACATTGCTGTAGAATCTGTCTGGAAAATTCAATTTTATGTCATTTTCGAATAATATCGTGGGGAGTTATCTTTCTTGCATAAATATTGAGGAAAGATAAAGTGCTATAGCCATTCCAATGCTTAAGGTTGAGGCTGGAAAATTCAATTTTATTGACATTTTCAACTAATATCGTGGTGAGCTACCTTCCTTGCATAAATAAGTAGGAAAGATACTATTGGCGTGATCTAGCCATTGCAATACAATAGAATCTGACTGGAAAATTCAATTTTGAAGACATTTTCGTCAAAAATCGTGTTGAGCAAACTTTCTTGCATAAATAAGAAGGAATGATTCTATTGGCGTGCTATAGACATTGCAATGCAGTAGAAACTGAATGGCAAATTCAATTGAATTGATATTTCCCTCTAATATAGTGGCGTGCTGACTTTCTTG
>NW_016967517.1:0-364 GCF_001483705.2 Eufriesea mexicana
CATAACCGAACAGAGCATTTCTGAACCTAACGTGACGATACCGTTGTTGCTGCCCCCGCAGAGACAAGCAGGGCATGCTAGAGCGCACTAGAGCGCAGAAATCCACCGGGTCGCAATGTACAACACACGATAAAGCTATCATAACCAAACTCATCAAAACCAACAGAATCGAACGTTACCTGACGTAACGTAACGTAACGAGGCTACTGTATATGGCCTTCGCGGAGCCCGGCTGAAAGCATTGGAGAACTGTATGGAGCAGGAATTTCCCTAATAGCAGACTATACCAGAAAAGTCAGGGCTACCATCTCCTGAACTATACAACCGTACCATAAACGATCGTGACACAACACAAACTAACGTA
>NW_016967518.1:0-316 GCF_001483705.2 Eufriesea mexicana
TGAACGGACATGATCTGGCCTGGCCTGACCTTACCGGAACTGACCTGACCTGACCTGACCTGGCTTGACTTGGCCCGACCTGACCTGACCTGACCTGCCGTGACCTGACCTGACCTGACCTGACGTGGCCTGACATTGCCTGGCCGTGCCTGTCCTGACCTGACTTCACCTCATTTGACTTAACCTAACCTAACCCGACCTGACCTGGCCTGGCTTCACCTGGCCTGGCCTGACATGACCTGACCTGGCCGGAAATGACCAGTCATTCTCTGGCATGCCCTGGGCTGGCAAGACCAGACATGGCCTCTCCTGACCT
>NW_016967518.1:738-1296 GCF_001483705.2 Eufriesea mexicana
CCTGACTTGACCTGACCTGACCTGGCCTGACCTGACCAGCCCCGACCTTGCCTGGCCTGACCTCACCTGAGGTGACCTGACATGACATGATCTGATCTGAAGTGAGCTGACCTGAACTGACCTGACCTGACCAGATATGATCTGGCCTGGCCTGAACTTACCGGAACGGACCTGACATGACCTGACCTGAACTGACCTAACCAGACCTGTCCTGACCTAACCTGGCCTACCCTTACCAGACTTGACCTGACCTGACATGACCTGACCTGACCTGACCTGATCTGACCTGACCTGTCCTGACGTGACCTGACCTGACTGATCTGACCTGAGCTGACCTGACCTGTCCTGACTTTAACAGGCCTTACCTGACCTGACCTGTCCTGACTGACCTGACCTAACCTGTCTGACCTGACCTGACCAGTCCTGACCTGACCTGACTTGACCTGGCATGACCTGACCCGACATGACAAGATCTAACTTGACCTGACCTTGCCAGACCTGGCCAGACCTGAACTGACCTGAACTGACATCATCTGACCTGACCTGACCTGACATGAC
>NW_016967519.1:0-705 GCF_001483705.2 Eufriesea mexicana
TGTCAGAGCTGAGCCGAAAATGTTAGAGCACTGTAGTGCGCAGGAATCCAGCTAACAGCAGGCTCTGGCACTGGAGGCATAGCCACCCGCTCCTAACGTAGAAAATCGTAACATAACCGTACGTGTCTTAACTTACCCTGACGTGCCGCGAAAAATATCACTGGCCTCGCCAGAACCAATCAGGGCATACTAGAGCGCAGTAGAGCGCAGAACTCCACCGAAAAACAGTGTACAGCACAAAAGTTGGAGCTATCCCAAACAAGCATAGCCTACCCCAAGATAAGCTAACGTAACCTAACTCACCGTAACGAGCCGAGACCATTTCTGCTGGCCTTCCCAGAGCCAAGCTCACAATATTAGAGCAGTGTAGGGCGCAGAAGTCCACCAATTATCAATCAAAGCTGTGCTCTCCTAACAAATGCAACTGTAACATAACCGAACGTAATCTAACTCAACCTAATATGCCCCGACCACTATTAATGGCCTCCCGAGAACCAAGCCGAACACATTAGTGGAGAGTAGAACGCAGATATCCATAGAATCGCTGTGTATATCGGAAAAGACAGAACTACCTATGCCTAGCACACACCAACAGAACATAACCGAGCATAGCTTAACTCAAGGTAACGTGCCGATACCGCTATTGCTGCCATCCATAGAGCCAAGCAGGACATACTGCAGCACAGCAGTGCGCAGAAATCCACC
>NW_016967520.1:0-562 GCF_001483705.2 Eufriesea mexicana
GGAAGCAGCAGTTGTCGCGGCATTACGTTCAGTTAAGCTACGATTGGTTGGGTTAGGATATGCCATGTTAGGTTAGGGTATCCTGGACTTTTGTAACATACTCTGATATTCGGTGGATTTCTGTACTCTACATTGATCTTCTATGCACTGCTCGACATTGGGGAGGCGGGCAATTGTGGCTGCGGCACGTTACGTTGTGTTATTTTACGATTGGTTATGTTGGGTTGGGCTGCGTTTGGTAAGTATAGCTCCTACTTTCGGGCTGTACACCGTTATTTGGTGTATTCCTGTGTTCTACACGTGCTCTACTAAATTCTGCATGGTTCTGGGGAGGCCAGGAGCAGTGGTCGCGGCACGATGCGAAGAGCCTTGCAAGGCTTGGTTAGGTTAGGTTAGGACAGGTTGGGATAGGATACCTTCGACTGTTGTGCCAATCACAGCAATGCGCTTCATTTCTGCGAACTACTGTGCTATAGTACATTCTGCTTGCCTCTGTGGTGGCAAGCTATAGTGGTCTCGGCACGTTAGGTTGAGCTATGCCACGTTTGGTTGTGTTTCGTCT
>NW_016967521.1:0-202 GCF_001483705.2 Eufriesea mexicana
GGCGAAAAATAAAAACAAAACAAAAAATATATTTAAAAGAATTATCAAAACTATGGATGGGAAACGAACCCCGGACCTCCAGTACATCAATTCTCGATCGTCCATGATTTTACATCACCTCCAACAATTCTCTAGACAATACTTTTTCTACTTGCAGTACATTTTAATAATTTTACTTACCTCATACTTACCTTGTACTTAC
>NW_016967521.1:342-592 GCF_001483705.2 Eufriesea mexicana
GGAAAACGATACCAATTACCAGGTCTCACCACGTGGAGGTGGCTACGCATCGAGACCCGACATGCGCCCTAGTGGCGCAGCCTGCTGGTGCTACCTGTATCAAAGGTACCCTAATCTAACTTGGAGCGAATTAAGTTAAAGTGACTCTATTGGCACTTCATTTTATTTCGTGTCTTACAAAAGGAAATTCGATTCGGTATACTGAAACTCTACTGTCGCAACGCTAAGATATTTTCAAGTTCCCATAAAA
>NW_016967522.1:0-875 GCF_001483705.2 Eufriesea mexicana
CCTTCGTGTACACGAGCAGAGCATACTAGAAGACATGAGAGTGTAGTGATCCACCGAATAGCAATGTAGAAAACAAAAATATAATATATCCTAACTTAACAATACCTAACCAGACTTAAACATGCCTAGTTCAACATATCGTGCTGCAACAGCTATTGATGGCCTCCGCAGTGTACAGCAGAGCAAATTAGAGTATATTAGAGCGCAAAAGTACCCCGAATAGCAGTGTATAGCACAAAAGTTATAGTAGCATACCCTAACCTAGCCAAACGTAACACAAACAAGCGGAGACTAACCCAACCTAACACTACGGGACCGCTATTGCTGGCTTCCAGAGAGACAACTAGAATTTACCAGAGCACAGTATAGCGCAGAAATCCAACGCACAGCTGTGAATAAAACGAAAGCCGTAGGTACCCTATCATAACGCGAACTAACCTAACCCAGCCGAACGTAGCGTATATCAACATAATTTGCAGCGACCACTCCTCCTGGCCTCCCCATAGCCAAGCAGAGTATGGTAGAGCACAGAAGATCACAGAAATACACCGAATAGCAGTGTATATCACGAAGGCCAAAGCTATCCTAGCCAAACTTAACCTACCCTATACTAACATAACATAAGCTAACTCAAACTAACGTCCCGCGACCACTATTGCTCGCCTCCCCAGAGTCGAGCGGCGTATAGTAGAGCAATGTAGAGCGCGGACATCCATCTGAAATCAGTGTAAAGCACAAATGTCATAGTAGCACATCCTAGCCTAGCCAAACGCAACATAACCAAAATCTAACACAACCTCACATGGCGGGAGAGACACTGCTGACATCCACAGGGACAAGTAGATTGCACTAATGCACAGTAGTTCGCAGATACT
>NW_016967523.1:0-876 GCF_001483705.2 Eufriesea mexicana
ATTGCTACCCAATACGGCTGGAAATTTCAATTTTATTGACATTTTCGACTTATACCGTGGAGATATAACTTTCTTGCATAAATAGAGACGATAGATACTATTGGCGTGATATAGCCATTGAAATGCAGTAGAATATGGCTGGAAAATACAATATTATTGACGTTTTCAATTAATAACGTGGTGTGCTAACTTTCGTGCATTAATAAGGAGGAAAGACTCTTGTGGCGTGCTATAGCCATTGCAAAGCTATAGAATCTGTCTGGAATATTCAATTTTATTGACATTTTCGACTAATATCGATGACATTTTCGACTAATATCGAGGTGAGATAACTTTCTTGCATAAGTAAGGAGGAAAGCTTATTTTGGCGCGCTATAGCCGCTGCAATTCCAGAGGATCTGCCTGGAAAACTCGATTTAATTGACATTTTAGACTAATATCGTGGTCAGCAAACCCACTTGCATAAATAGGGATGAAATATTCTATAGGCGTGCGATGGCTATGGCCATGCTATAGAATCTGGCTGGAAAATTCAATTATATTCACATTATCGACTGCTATCGTGGCTACCTAGCTTTCTTGCATATATAAGGAGGAAAGATTCTACTCTCGTACTATAGTCATTTCAGTCCTATAGAATCTGTCTGGAAAATTCAATTTGATTGACGTTTTCGACTAATATCGTGGTGACATAAATTTCTTGCATAAATATGGACGATAGATACTATTGGCGTGATATAGCCATCGAAATGCTATAGAATCTGGCTGAAAATTCAATATTATTAACGTTTTCGACTAATATCGTGGTGGGGCAACTTTGTTGCATAAATAAGGAGGAAAGACACTTGTGGCGTGCTATAGCCATTGCAATGCTAT
>NW_016967524.1:0-243 GCF_001483705.2 Eufriesea mexicana
AGTCTGGAACATTCAATTTTTTTGACATTTTCGGCTGATATCGTGGTGACCTAACCTCCATGCGTAAATGAGGAGGAAAGGTCCCATTGGCGTGCTATAGCCATTGCAGTGCTATCGAAGCTACCAGGAATATTCAATTTTATTGACATTCTCGGCCAATATCGTGGTGAGCTAACTGTATTCTATAAATAAGGAGGAAAGATACTATTGGCGTGCTATAGCCATTGCAATGCTATAGAATCT
>NW_016967525.1:0-816 GCF_001483705.2 Eufriesea mexicana
GGTGGGTAGATTCTACTGGCGTGCTATAGCCTTTCATTGCTATAGCATCCAGCTGGAAAATTCTATTTTATGGGCAGTTTCGACTAATAATGTGGTTAGTTAACTTGCTTGCGTAAATAAGGACGAGAGATACTACTGGCGAGCTATAGCCATAGCAGTCCCGTAGAATCTGGCAGGAAAATTCAATTTCATTGACTTTCTTGTCTAATATCGTGGTGAGTTAACTTTCTTGCATAGGTAAGGAGGAAAGATACTTTTGGCGTGCTATAACCATTGCAATGCCGTAGAATGTGCCTGAAAAACTCAATTTTATTGACATTTCCGGCTAATATCGTGGTGAGTTATCTTTCTTTCATTAATAAGGCGGAAGGATTCTATTGGCATGCTATAGCAATTGCAATGATACTGAATGTGGTTGGATAATACAAATTTATTGACATTTTCGACTAACATCATGGTGAGCTACCTTTCTTCCATAAATAAGGAAGAATGATTCAATTGGCGTGCTATAGCCGTCGCAATGCTATAAAATATGCCTGGAAAATTCAATTTTATTGACATTTCCGTCTAATATCGTTGTGAGCTAACTTTCTTGCATAAATAAAGAGGAAAGATTCTATTGGCGTGCTATTACTATCGCAACACTATAGAATCGTCCTGGAAAATTCGATTTTGTTGACATTTCAGACTGATATCGCGGTGAGCCACCTTTCTTGCATAAATAAGGAGGAAGTATTCAATTGGCGGGCTACTCCCGTCGCTATGCTCTAGAATACGGCAGGAAAATTCAACTTTATTGACATTTTCGACTATTAT
>NW_016967526.1:0-1118 GCF_001483705.2 Eufriesea mexicana
ATAAAATTGAATTTTCCAGCCCGATTCTATAGCATTGTAATGGCTATAGCGCGCCAATAGTATATTTCTCCCTTATTTATGCAAGTGGGTATGCTCACCACGATATTATAAAAAATGTCAATAATATCGAATTTATCAGGCAGATTCTATGGAATTGCAGTGGCTATAGCATGTCAATAGATTCCTTCCTCCTTATTTAGGCAAGTGGGTTCCCTCACTACGATATTAGTCGAAAATGTCAATAAAATTGTATTTTGCAGAGAGATTCGACAGCATTGTAATGGCTATAGCACGCCAAAAGGATCAATCCTTCTTATTCATGTAAGAGAGTAAGCTTACCACGATAATAGTCGAAAATGTAAGTAAAATCGAATTTTCCAGCCAGATTCAATAGCATTGCAATGGCTATAGCAAGCCAAAAGAGTCTTTCCCAGTTATTAATGCAAGAAAGGTAGCTCAAAACGATATTAGTCGAAAATATGCATAAAATCGTGTTTTCCAGCTAGATTCTATACCTTTGCTATGGCTATAGCACGCAAATGGTATATTTCCTCCATATTTATACAAGAAGGTTCGCTGACCACGATGGTAGTAGAAAATGTCATTAAAATTGAATTTTCTATCTAGACTTTATGGCATTGCAATTGCTATGGCGCGCCAATAGAATCTATCCTCCTTACTTATGCAAGAAAGCTTGTTCACCACGTTATTTGTCGAAAATGTCATTAAAATTGAATTTTCCAGACAGATTCTATAGCACAGCAATGGCAATAGCACGCCAATATTATCTATCTTCCTTATTTATGCAAGAAAGATAGGTCACCAGGATATTAGTCGAAAACGTCATTAAAATTGAATTTTCCAGCCAGATTCTATAGCATTGCAATGGCTACAGCACGCCAGGAAGGTCTTTCCTCCTTATTTATGCATGATAGTTAGATCACCACGATATTAGTCGAAAATGTCAATAAATTTGAATTTTCCAGCAAGATTCTATAGCATTTCATTAGTAGCATTTCATTGGCTATATCACGCCAATAGTATCTGTCGTCCTCATTTATTCAAGAAAGTTAGGTCACCAGAATATTAGTCGAAAACGTCAATAAAATTGAATCTTT
>NW_016967527.1:0-217 GCF_001483705.2 Eufriesea mexicana
AGGCGCTAGGCGATGTATTCTCCAAGCTATAACAGATTATATATATTGAATAGCCCTATTCTCTGGCAAGTAGACGGCTGTACTTGCCATTGCAGTAAAGGCGTCAGGCGATCTATTCACCAAGCTATAAGAGGTTATAGATTTTGAATAGACATATTATCAGGCTAGTAGAAGTCTATACTTGCCATTGGATTGATGGCGTTGTGCGACCTATTCA
>NW_016967528.1:0-776 GCF_001483705.2 Eufriesea mexicana
ACGTCACGGTACTTCGGGTTAGGTACGGATGGATTTGACTTTCGTGGTATATGCTGAAATTCATAAATTTCTAAGCTCTAGTGTACTCTAGTATGTTCCGCTTGGCTCAGGGGCAGCCAGTAACTGTGGTCTCGGCACGATAGCTTGCGATTTGTTAAACTTGGCTATGTTACGTTAGCTCTGGCTAGGTTTGAATAGCATCGCCTTTTCTGCTATACACTGCGTCTCTACGGATTTCTGCGCTCTACTCTCCAATGTTATGCTCTGCTTGGCTCTGTGGATACCAGCGATACTGGACGCGTCACGCTTGGAGCGGTCATATTACCTTTGGATACGATATGTTTGGCTAGGTTAGCATGGGATATCTTTGACTCCTGTGCTATACACTGCTATACGTTCAATTGCTGCGCTCTACTGTGCCCTAGTACGTTCTGCTTGGCTCTGGGGGGGAGGGGGCAGCAATAGTTGCCTCGGCGCGCTAGGTGGAGCTATGATACGCTTGGCATGGCTAGGTTAGGAGATGGTTGTTCAGCATAACTTTGACTTTTGTGCTATACACTGCCATTCGGTCGATACCTGCGCAATGCATTGCTCTACCAACATCTGCTTGTCCCTGGAGAGGCCAGCAATAGCGGTCGTGGCAGGTTTGGTTGGGTAGAGCAGCGCTTTGTCGGGTTACGATAGGTTAAGTTTTGTCAGGGTGCCTTTGACCCTTGTGCTGTACACTGCTACTCGGTCGATATCTGCGCGCTGCATTGTCGTACGGGCATCTGCTT
>NW_016967529.1:0-474 GCF_001483705.2 Eufriesea mexicana
TAGATTGCTTTAGCATTGACTTTCGTGCTACACCCTGCTATTCTCTGGACTTCTACTGTGCGCTGTAACTGTCTGCTTGTCTCCGGGAACGCCAGGAATGTTGGACGCGGCGCGTTTGGTTTTGTTACGCTGCGTATGGCTGTGTAAGTTGCGGTCGGGTTAGGATAGGGCAGTTTTGACTTTTGCGCTGTAGACTGCCATTCCGTGGATTCCTGCGCTCTACTGTGTTCTATTATTCTCTGCTTAGGCCTGGGTAGGCCAGCATTGCGTTCTCGGTGCGATAGGATATGTTAGGCGGCGTATGGTTAGGCTTGTCATGGTTAGGATAGGATGTGGTAGCTTTGACATTCGTGCTATACACTTCTATGCGGTTGATTTCTGCGCCATGCTGTGCCCTTATACTTTCTGCTAGGATAAGGGATGGCCAGCAGTAGTGGCCCTGGCACGTTTGCTTGTGCCAGGATACGTTTGGTT
>NW_016967530.1:0-223 GCF_001483705.2 Eufriesea mexicana
GCGAAGTCAGTGCTATCCAGATCAAAGCTTAGCAAACCTATCCCAACCGAACGTAGCCTAACACAACATAAGGTAACGAGATCACTATTGCTGGCAACCCCAGAGCCAAGCAGAATATGATAGGGTACAGCAGAGCGCAGAAGTCCAAAGAATAGCGCAGTTGTGCTCAAGAGTCATAGATATCCTATCCAAATCCAGCCAAACCTATCATAGCCAAATGTAA
>NW_016967531.1:0-552 GCF_001483705.2 Eufriesea mexicana
AAGGTCACGTTAGGTTATGTTGGTCTAGGAAAAGTTTGGTTAGGATAGCATTAACTTTTGTGCCTTGCACTGCAATTCGGTACACCTCTGCGGTGTACTGTGCTCTAGTATGTCCTGCTTGACTCTCGGGAGGGCAGCAATAGCGGCATCGGCACCCTAGTCTGAGCTAGGCTATGCTTGGCTATGTTCTGATGGTTTGGGTTAGGTTTGGGTAACTATGACTCTTCTGATGTACACTGCGATTCTAAGGATTTCTGCGTTCTCATCTCCACTAACTTGTTTTGATTGGCTATGGAGAGGCCAGCAACTGTGGTCGCGGCAAGTTAGGTATTGTTAGGATACGTTTGGTCATGGTACGAACGTTAGGTTGGTTGGGGATAGCCCTGACTTTAGTGCTATAGTCTGCTATTAAGTAGCATCTCCACCGTGCAGTGCTCTAATACTCTCAGCTTGTCTATGGTATGGCCAGAAATAGTGGAATCGCCACGTTATGTTGGGTTGGGTAACGTTCGGGTAGGTTGGGTTAGGCTAAGTTTGGATGGGATGTGCCCG
>NW_016967532.1:0-494 GCF_001483705.2 Eufriesea mexicana
GCTCTACGAAGGCAATAAATAGCGGTCGTGGCACGTTATGATGAGTTATGCTGCGTCTGGTTATGTTTGCTTACGACAGGTTTGCTTGGGCATCCTCGAATTTTGTGCCATGCGCCGATATTCTGTCGATTTCTGAGCCCAACATTGCTATACTATACCCTGCTCGACCCTGGGGAGGCGAGCTATAGTGGCCGTGGCAATTTACGTTGAATCATGTTACGTTTGGTTAAGTTAGGTTAGGTCACGTTTGGTCAGGAAATCTTTGACTTTCGTGCTGTAGGCTGCCATTCGGTGGCATTCAGTGACCTACTGTGCTCTAGTACTATCTGCTAGGCTGTGGGAAATACATGAGCCGTGGCCGCGGCAAATGTCGAGTTACGCTACGTTTGGTTGGGTTAGGTTATGTCAGGTTAGGTTAGGGCATCTTCGAAATTTGTGCTATTCACTACAATGCTGCGCATTTCTGCGCACAGCTGCTCCCTAGTAAATTCGGC
>NW_016967533.1:0-790 GCF_001483705.2 Eufriesea mexicana
CAGTGCACTTATGATGGATATATTGGTAGCGGTACCGTCAACTACGAAGTTCTTCTGCCATAATCGACAATACGCTGATTATCCTCGAATTACAGTTATATTCATGTTCTCAGCGTACTACTTACCACAACGGCTAAAGTGTTGTGACGATTGTCGTACTTAGTACTGCTTCGTCAAGTGTGAATGTTGCGAGCGAAGATATGCCTGTCCTCTGTCATCCTAGAAATGCAATGGAACGTTAGTAATTGCCGAACACGTTAATCCAACTGCTACAGAGCTCTATTGCTGGATGTACCGTCTACCATATTGGGAGTTGCAAATGAATGTAGCCATAGCTGTTCTATACATTGATTATTCTAGAACTACTTTGGAATATAAATCATCGCTTATCAGATTAACCCAAATGCTGCAGTGCTACCTCTATTGGTGGACGCACGAACAACCGAACGGGGAGCTGTAAATACCTATAGCGATGAATGATGTATACGTTGATATTTCTAGAACTACTGTGGAGTTTAAGTGTTCAGTGTGCAAATTATCCCAAGTGCTACAGTACAGTGATAATGGCTGTACATAGCACTGTGCTGTTAGTTGTTAACACCTCGAGAGCTAATGAAGATGCTTTGCGTCATTCTAGAATTGTTATGGAATGTAAGTTAACATTGACCAGACCAATCTAAAGGCTACAGTGCTCCGTTGATGGATGTACTAAGAACTGTACTAGCAACTACGAATATCTCTATCCATGAATGTACTATACATTGATAGTTCTAAACTTGCTTAATAATTT
>NW_016967534.1:0-725 GCF_001483705.2 Eufriesea mexicana
TAGCCATTTCGATGCTATAGAAACTGACTGGAAAATTCAATTTTATTGACATTTTCGAATAATTTCGTGGTGAGCTAATTTTCTTGCATAAATAAGGAGGAAAGATTTTATTGGCAGGCTATAGCTATTGCAATGATATAGAATCTGACTGGAAAATTCAATTTTATCGACATTTGCGACTAATACCGGTGTGAGCTAATTTTGTTGCAAAAATAAGGAGGAAGGATTCTATTGGAACGCTATAGCCATTGCAAAGGTATAGAATTTGGCAGGAAAATTCAATTTTATCTACATTATCGACTAATATCGCGGAGAGCTAATTTTGTTGCATAAATAACGAGGAAAGATTCCATTGGCATGCTATAGCCATTGCAATGATATCGAATATGACAGCAAAATTCAATTTCATTGTCATTTTCGACTAATGTCGTGGTGAGCTAGTTTTGATGCATAAATAAGGAGGAAAGACTCTGTTGGCATGCTATAGCCATTGCAATACTATAGAATCTGACTGAAAAATTCAATTTTATTGACATTATCGACTAATACCGTGGTGAGCTAGTTTTGATGCATAAATAACGAGGAAAGATTCTATTGGCATGCTATAGCCATTGCGAAGCTATAGAATTTGGCAGAAGCTATAGAATTTGGCTGGAAAATTAAATTTTATTGACATTTTCGACTAATATCGTGTTGAGATAATTTTGTTGCATAAACAACGAGGA
>NW_016967535.1:0-514 GCF_001483705.2 Eufriesea mexicana
GAATATACTAGAGCAGAGTAGAGCGACTTAATCCGCCGTATAGCAGTGTGTAGCACACAAGTCAAGGCCGTTCTTTCCTAAATTGTAACAACTTGACATAACCGAACGTAACCTAACACAACCAAACGTAACATGACCGCTATTGCCGGCGTCCCCACATACAAGCAGATGCAAGTAGAGCAATGCAGAGCGCAGATATCGGTCTAATGGCAGTGTATAGTGGAAACCTCAATGCTATCCTAACCAAACCCATCTCAACCAAGCCAAGCCAAACGCAACCTATCTCAACCAAATTTGCAAAGAACATTATTTCCGGCCTCCTCAGAGACAAGCCGAACATATTGGAGCACAGTAGAGCGAAGAAAGACTACGAATAGCAATGCATAGACAAAAGGCAAAGCTATCCCAGCTTATTACCTAACCTAACCAAACCTAACCTAACCTAACCCACCCTAACCATACGTAGCCAACCTCAACCTAACTTGCCGCAAACACCATCGCTGTCCTTCACAGG
>NW_016967536.1:0-579 GCF_001483705.2 Eufriesea mexicana
TGATGAGTTTGGTTACGATAGCTTTAACTTTTGAGTTGTACACTGCTATTCGGCGGATTTCAGAGCTCTACTGTGTACTAGTATTCCCTAATATACTCTGGGGTGTCCAGTAATAGTGGTAGCGGCACGTTAGGATAAGTTAGGGTACGTTTGAGTATATTACAATTCATTAGGGTAGGAGAGGATGGCTTCGACTTTAGTCTAATAGTCTGCTATCAGGTGGTCTCCTGCGCCCTACGGTGACCCAATGTTTTCAGCTTGGCCCTGGCGAGGCCAGCAACAGCGGTCTATTATGAGCCAGGATACTTCCTGTTAGGTCGGGTTAGGCTGCGTTTGGTAAGGGTAGCAATAACGTATGTGCTGTACACTGCTGTTGGGTGGATTCCTGCGCACTATTTTGCTCTAGTACTTAGTGCTTGCATCTGGGGATGGCAGCAATAGCGGTCTCGGCACGTTCTGTTGTGTTAGGATATGTTATGTTTTGTTCTATTTGTTATTGCTAGACTTGGGTAACTATGGCTCCTCTGGTATGCACTCTATTTTCTGGATTTTTGCGCACTATTCTCCACTAGTGAGTTC
>NW_016967537.1:0-272 GCF_001483705.2 Eufriesea mexicana
TGACCTGACCTGACCTGACCTGACGTGCCGTGACATTGCCTGGTCGAGGCTGACCTGACCTGATCTGACCCGACCTGATTTGACATGACCTGGCCTGACATGGCCTGGCTTGATCTGACCTGACCTACCCTGGCCTGACCTGACCGAACCTGACATCTCCTGACCTTACATGACCTGACCTCACCTGACCTCAACTTACCTAACCTGGCCTGACCTGGAATGTCCTGACCTGCCCTGACCTGAACTGACCTTACCTGTCGTGTCCTTACCTG
>NW_016967537.1:310-582 GCF_001483705.2 Eufriesea mexicana
ACCTGACGTGGACTGGCCAGACATGGCCTGGCCTGCCATGTCCTGACCTGACCCGACATAACCTAACCTAATCCGACGAGATATGGCCTGGCATGACCTGGCCAGGCCTGACCTGACCAGACCTCACCTGACCTCACCTGACCTGGCCGTGCCTGACCTGACCTGACCTGGCCTGACCTCACCTGACCTATCCTGGCCTGACATGGCCTGGTCTGATGTGACCTGTCCTATCCTGGCCTGACCTGACCGAACATGACCTCTCCTGACCTGAC
>NW_016967538.1:0-595 GCF_001483705.2 Eufriesea mexicana
GGTAATGACAAGGAGCGAATCTATTTAACAAGAACACAGGTTGCTGCGATTAATTATTAAGATCATGCTTATACTTTATTATCAGATCTTTCAGATAGTTGCATAAACCTCAATATGGCATTAGCAGACCTACGAGACAATGAACAAGTTCGTTTCAAAAAAGATAGAAGAGATTCTTTTAATCAAATAAAACAGACCAGTGCCAAGAGAAGATCACTGCTGGAAACACAAACCAACAATCGAATAAAACAGACCAGTGTCAAGAGAAGATCACTGCTGGAAACACAAACCAACGGAGTTGTGCCATAATAAAAACAAAAGGAATAGGTAACATAACCGTAATAATCACAGTAGAAAGTTAAGAAAATGGAATAATACTGAATAATTTGTATTATGTTCCAGATATTTGGAAAATATAATCTATATATTCCAGACACTATGCAAGAAATTCAAGGGAAGACAGATCAGCCAGGTATGCAAATTAATACATTCTGGTATATGCGGATCCATGCCAATACAGTCTATCGGAAGAAGTAAATAGTTTATAACATTTGCCCATGATTTCTCCACAGAATGCATCATGATCAGTTACAAG
>NW_016967539.1:0-991 GCF_001483705.2 Eufriesea mexicana
GATGGATGTATGTATGGATGGACGTATGTATGGATGGATGCATTTATGGATGAATGGATGAATAGATGAATGTATGGATGGATGAATGGATGGATGAATGTACAGATGGATGGATTTTTGGATGTATGGATGTATGAACGTATGGATGTATGGATGTATGGATGTATGGATATATGTATGTATGGATGTATGGATGTATGTATGCATCGATGTATGGATGTATGAATGTATGGATGTATATTTGAACGGATGGATGGATGAATGAATGGATGGATGCATGGATGGATGGATGTATGGATGGATGTATGTATGTACGTATGGATGGATGGTTGGATTGTTGGATGTATGTATGGATGTATGGATGTATGTACGAATGTATGTATGGATATATCTATGCCTGTATGTATGGATGCATGGAAGGATGTGTGTATGGATGAATGTATGGACGAATGTATTTGTTTATGTATGGATGTATGTATGGATATATGTATGGCTGGATGGATGGATGGATGGATGGATTTATGGATGTGTGGATGTATGGATGCATGGATCGATGGATGTATTGATGGATAGATGTATGGATCGGTGAATGTATGGATGGGTGCTTGTATTGACGGATGGAAGTATGGTTCGGTGGATGTATGGATGGGTGGATATATGGATGGATGGATGTATGGCAAGGTGGATGTATGGGTGCATGTATGTATGCATGAATGGTTGTATGGATGGATGGATGTATGGATGAGGATGTATGGTTGTATGGATGTATGGGTGTATGGATGGATGGATGTATTGGTGGATGTATGTGTGGATGGCAGGATATATGGAAGAATGGACGTATTGTTGTACAGATGTATGGATGCATGACTGTAAGGATTTATGGATGTATGTATGGATGTTTGTGTGGATGTATGTATGGATGTATGCTTGGATGTATGTGTGGACGTACGTGTGGATGCATCTAAGGATGAATCTGTGGATGTATGTGTGA
>NW_016967540.1:0-586 GCF_001483705.2 Eufriesea mexicana
ATACGGTTAACTTCTGCGCCCTACTGTGCCATCATATATTCTGCTTGTTTACGAGGAGTCCAGCAATAGAGGTCTCCGCACGAAAGTGTGCGTTAGAATACGTTTGGTTAGGTTTGATTGGGATGGGTCTGGTTTGGGTAGCTCGGACCTTTGTGCGCGACGGTGCTATTCTATGGACTTCTGCTCCCTAATGTGCTCCTTCGCAATCTGCTTGTCCCTGGGGACGCCAGCAAATCCGGTAGCGGCAGGTTAGGCTGCGTTATGGTACGTTTGGGTGGGTTAGGTTAGGTTAAGTGCGGAAGTGACTGCTTTTACCTTTCCGCTACACACTGCTGTTCGGTCGACAACTGCTCTCTGGGTTGCTCTACCAGCATACGCTTGTCTCTGTGATGTCAGTAATAATGGCCTAGGCACGTTATGTTGAGTTCTGTTACGTTTGGTTAGGTTAGGTTTGGTTTGGTAATCAGTATATCTTTGACTTTTCTGGTGTTCATTGCCTTTCCGTGGACTTCTGCTCTCTACGCTCCTATAATATCTCCTGCTTGGCTACGGGGAGGCCTGCAATAGTGGGCTCGGTTCGTTAGAT
>NW_016967541.1:0-501 GCF_001483705.2 Eufriesea mexicana
TCAACCAATCGTGCAACGACCGACAATTGGTGGCCTCGCCAGAGCCGAGTAGGGTATAGAAGATCAGCGAAGAGCGCGGAAATCAACCGAATGGGAGTGTATAGCTCAAATGTCAAAGCTATTCCGTCCTAACCTAACCAAGCCTAACCAAACCGAACATAATCTGACTCAAACTAACGTGCTGCGACCACTAGTGCTGGAATCTCAAGGGCCACGCAGAACATATCAGAGGAGTATGGGGCACAGGAATCCATAGAATCGCAGCGTATAAAGGAAAAATCAAAGCTATCCTTACCTTAACCATGCTGACTTAGACTAATCAAACGTTACCTGACTCAGACTAACATGCCGCGGCCGCTATTTCTGACCTAGTTTCTTACCTCTCTAGGGCCAAGCAGAACATACTTGAGTGCAGTAGAGCTCAGAAACGCTCCGAGCAGCGGTCTATAGCATAGAAGTCAAAGCTACCATATCTTAACCTTACCAAACGTAACATAACGA
>NW_016967542.1:0-221 GCF_001483705.2 Eufriesea mexicana
GTTGTGTTAGGATGCGTTTGGTAATGTTACGTTTGGTTAGGATAGGAGAGGGTAGCATTGACTTTAGTGCTCTAGTCTGCTCTTAGGTGGATATCTGCGCCATACGGTGCTCTAATTTTTTCAGCTTTGCTCTGGCCAGGCCAACAGGAGTGTTCTCGGCACGTTATGATGAGTCTGGTTACGATCGGTTAGGTTGTGTCCGGCTAAGCTTGGTCAGGATA
>NW_016967542.1:268-602 GCF_001483705.2 Eufriesea mexicana
TGCTCTAGTATGTACTGCTTGGCTCTAGGGAGGGCAGCAATAGCGGTCTCGGAACGATAGTTTGATTTATGCTATGTTTGATTATGTTTCGTTGGTTTGGGATAGGTTTGGGTAGTTTTGTCTGTTCTGTCATACACAGCGGTTATATGGTTTTCTGCGTTCTACACTCTACTAATGTGATCTGCTTGGCTCTGGGGTTACCAGCAGTAGTGGTCGCGGCACGTTAGGTTGAGATAGGTTACATTTCGCGAAGTCACGGGTGATTACGCTCGGAGAGGATAGCTGTGACTTTATTGCCACAGTCTACTATTAGGTGGATTTCTGCTACCTTCAG
>NW_016967543.1:0-284 GCF_001483705.2 Eufriesea mexicana
CTGCTTCTATAGCACTGCAATAGCTGTAGCACGACAATAGAATCTGTCCTCCTTATTTATGCAAGAAAGTTACCACATCACGATATTAGTCGAAAATGACAATGAAATTGAATTTTCCATCCAGATTCTACAGCATTGCAATGGCTATAGTAGGCCAATAGAATTCTCTCTCCTTATGTATACAAGGGAGTTAGCTCATCACGATATTAGTAGAAAATAACAATAAGATTGAAATTTCCAGGCAGATTCTATAGCATTGCAATGGCTATAGCACGCCAATAGAA
>NW_016967544.1:0-520 GCF_001483705.2 Eufriesea mexicana
AGCATCTTTCCTCCTTACTTAATCAAGGAAGTTAGCTCACCACGATATTTGTCGAAAATGTCACCAAAGTTGTATTTTCCAGCATCAATCTATATCATTGCAATGGCTATAGCACTCAAAAAGCATCTTTCCTCCTTACTTAATCAAGGAAGTTAGCTCACCACGATATTTGTCGAAAATGTCACCAAAGTTGTATTTTCCAGCATCAATCTATATCATTGCAATGGCTATAGCACTCAAAAAGCATCTTTCCTCCTTACTTAATCAAGGAAGTTAGCTCACCACGATATTTGTCGAAAATGTCACCAAAGTTGTATTTTCCAGCATCAATCTATATCATTGCAATGGCTATAGCACTCAAAAAGCATCCTTTCATCATTAATTATGCAAAAATATAGCTCCCAACGATATTAGCCGAAAATGTCAATGAAATTGAACTTGCCAGTCTCATTCTAAGGCATTGCAATGGCTACAGCTCGCCAATAGAATCTTTCCCCCTTGCTTATGCATGAAAGTTAGA
>NW_016967545.1:0-995 GCF_001483705.2 Eufriesea mexicana
CTCTAGGGAGGTCAGCACTAGTAGTCTCGGCACGTTATGTTGAGTGAGGCTACGATTGGTTATCTTACGTTTGGCTATGTTGTGACAGGGCAGGTTTGACTTTTACACTATACAACGCCATGCAGTTGATATCAACGCTCTACATTGCTCTAATATGCTCTGGTTGGCTCCGGGTATGCCAGCAATTATAGTCTCGGCACCTTAGGCTGAGATACTCTACGTTTGGTTAGGTTACGTTAGGCCAGTTTGGATTAGGGAGTGTTCCACTTTTGTGCTATCAACTGCAATTCCGTGGATTACTGCGCTCCACTGTGCACTAGTACTTTCTGCTTGTCCCTGGGGAGGGCAGCAATAGTGGTCTTGGCAAGTTAGGTTGTGTTAAGCAACGTTCGGTTGTGTTACGTGTGGTTATGTTAGGATAGTGTAACATCGACTATTGTGCTGTGCACTACGATTCTATGGGTCTCTGCGCTCTACTATTCACTAAGAAGTTCTACTTGGCTCTGGGGAGGTCAGCAAAAGTGGTCACGGCATGTCAGGAAGAGTTAGGTTACGTTTGGTTACGTCCCGTTTGGTCAGGGTAGGATAGGAGAGCTTTGACTTCTGCTATGTACAGTGCTAAACGGTTGATTTCTGAGCTCTACTGTGCACCAATGTGATCTGCCTCGCCCTGTGGTGGCCAGCAACAGCGGTGGCGGCACGTTTGTTTAAGTTAGGTTACACTTCGTTCGGTTAGCGTAGGTTAAGTTTGTTTGGGTTGGCTGCGATGTTTGTGCCCTTCACAGCTTTACTATGGTTTTCTGCCCTCTATTCTCATCTAATATGTTCTGCTTGGCTCTGGACAGGGCAGCAATACTTGTCCAGGTACGTTACATTGAGTTATGTTACGTTTTGCTAGGTTAGGTTAGGTCAGGTTAGTATAGGATATCTGCGACTTCTGTGCTGTACACTGCTATTTGGTGGCTTTCTGCGCTCTACAGTGCTCTATTATGTTC
>NW_016967545.1:3750-5457 GCF_001483705.2 Eufriesea mexicana
TTGGCGCTTTGGAGGCCGGCAATAGTGGTCTCGGCACGTCAGTTAGAGTTATGCTGCGTTTGATTAGGTTACGTTTGGTTGGGTTAGGATAGGATAGCATTGACTTTTGTGCTATGAACTGCTATTCGGCCGATCTCTGCGTTTTACTGTGCTCTAATATTCCCTACGTGGACGTGTGGATGACAGCAATGGTGGTCTCGGCACGTAAGGTTGTGCTATGCTTCGTTCGGCTTGGTTAGGATATGCCGGGTTAGGTTAGGGTATCTTTCGCTTCTGTGCCGTGCACTCCAGTGCGGCTGACTTCTGCGGCCACGGGTTCTCTAGTATATTCCGCTTTGCTCTCGGGAGGTCAGTAATAGTGGTGTCGGCACGATATTTTGGATTAGGTTACTTCTGGTTATGTTACAATACGGTATCTTTGTCTATTGCGCTATACACAACTATTCGCTAGATTTCTGTGCTCTTAGTTCCTCTACTATAATCGCACGGACTCTGGCGAGACCAGTAACAGTTGTCCCGGCACGTTAGGTTAAATTAGGTTACCTTTGCTTATATTGAGTTCGGACATGTTATTATAGCGTAGAATTCAAGTTTGTGTTATAGACTGCTATTCGGTGAATTTCTACGCACAGCATATCTCTACTATGATATGCTCGTCTCTGGGGAGGCCGGTATTGGTGGTCTCGGCTCGTTAGGCTCAGCAAGGCTTCGTTTGGTTAGGTTACGTTTGCTTTGGTTATGACTGGATAGCTTGGACTCTCGTGGTATATACTGTTATTCGGCGCAATACTGCGTTCTACAGTGCCCTACTATATTCTGCGTTTTCCTGGGGAGCCCATAGTTGCCGCGGCTTGCTATGCTGAGTTAGGCTTCGTACGGCGAGATAACACTTGCTTGGGCTAGGTAAGTGTGGCTTTGACTTTTCTGATATACACTGTGATTCTATGGATTTCTGCGCTCTACTCTCCTCTAGTACGTTCTGATTTACTCTGAGGATGGCAGCAATAGAGGTCACGAAACGTTAGGAGTGGTCAGGTCACGTTTGGTTGCATTACGTTCGGCTAGGTTAGGAAGGGATAGCTTTGACCTTTGTGCTGTAGACTGCTATACGGAGAACTCCTGCACTCTACTGCGTTCTAATATGTTATGCTTGGCTCTGTGGAGGCAAGCAATAGCGGTCGCAGCACTTTTGGATCGGCTACGTTTCTTTAGGATAAGGAAGGCTTGGCCAGGTTTGGACCGGATATCTATGCATTTGCGCTATGCACTGCAGTGCCGTCGATTTCTTCGCTCTACTGCGCTCCAATATGTTATGCATGTCTCTGTGGAGGACAGAAATAGTGATTTCGGCACGTTAGGTTGGGTTAGGTTATGCCCGGTTAGGATAGGCTAGTCTGGTTTGGTTATGATGGTTTTGACTTTTCTGCTGTTCATTGCCATTCTATGGACTTGTGCGCTCTAGGCTCCTCTAATACTTTCTGCCTTGCGATGGGGATGCCAGCAAGTGTGGTCTCGGCTCGTTAGGTTTAGATAGTCTGCGTTTGTTTAGGAGAGGATATGCCAGGTTTGGCAAGGATATCACTGATCTTTGTGCTGTACAGTGCTATTTGGTGCTTTTAAGCTTTTGCGCGCTCTACTGTTTATCAGTATATTCTGCTTGTCTCTGGGGAGGCTAGAAATATTGGTCTCGGCACGTTAGGTTAAGCT
>NW_016967546.1:0-547 GCF_001483705.2 Eufriesea mexicana
TCCAATGGCTAGTACAGGCGTCTACATGTCAGAGAATAGGTCTATTCAAAATCTATAATATGCTATAGTTTGGTAAATAGATCGCCTAACGGCTTCAATCCAATGACAAGTACAGCCATCTACTTGCCAGAGAATAGGTCTTTTCAAAGTATATAATCTGTTGTAGCTTGGTGAATACGTCGCCTAACACCTTTAACCAATGGCAAGCACAGCCATCTACTTGCCAGGGAATAGTTATATTCAAAATTTATAACCTGTTATAGCTTGGTGAATAGATCACATGACGCCTTCAATCCAATGGCAAGTACAGCCATCTACTTGCCAGGGAATAGGCTTTTCAAAATCTATAACCTGTTATAGCTTGGTGAATAGATCACATGACGCCTTCAATCCAATGGCAAGTACAGCCATGTACTTGCCAGAGAATAGGTCTATTCAAAGTCAATAATCAGTTATAGCTTGGTTAATAGGTCGCATAGCGTGATCAACCAACGTCAAGGACAGCCATCTACTTGCCAGGGAATAGGCTTTTCAAAATCTATAACCT
>NW_016967547.1:0-581 GCF_001483705.2 Eufriesea mexicana
CCACCATTGCTGGCATTCCCAGATCCAAGCTGAATATACTAGAGCACAGTAGGGCGCAGAAATCCACCAAACAGAAGGCTATAGCACTATGGTCAAAGCCATTCTCTCCAAACCTGATCAATCGGAACATAACCAAACGTAACATGACCCAATCTAACGTGCGGAGACAACTATTGTTTGCCTTCCTAGGGCCAAGCTGGAAATAATAGAGCACTGTCGGGCGCAGAAATCGACCTAATAACAGAACATAACACTAAAGTAATAGCTATCTTCTCCTAATCTAACCAATCGTATCATAACCAAGCGTAACCTAACACAGACTAACGTCCCGCGATCGCAAATGCTGTCCTCCCTAGAGCCAAGTAGAACACGTTAGTGGAGAATGGAACACAGAAACTCATGGAATCGCAGTGTATAACAGTAAAGTCAACGAAATCCACACATAACCCACACGAACAAAACATGACCAAACATAGCCTAACTCAACCTAACTTGCCTAAACCGCTATTGCTGCGCCCCGCAGTCAGGCAGGACTTACTAGGGCACAGTAGACCGCAGAGGTCCACCGAATAGCAGTGTGC
>NW_016967547.1:3038-5399 GCF_001483705.2 Eufriesea mexicana
AGCCTGTCATAACCTAACCTAACCGAACGTAGCATAACTGAACATCAGGTGCCGAGACTACTGTTGCTGGCCTCCCAGAGCCAAGCAGAACATAGTACAGGAAACAAGAGCGCAGCAATACATAGAATAGCAGTGAATATCAGAAAAGTCAAACGTATCCAAACATAAACCAAACTAACTTAACCAAGCCAAACGTAACCTAACACGACCGAGCGTGCAACGACGACAATTACTGGCCGCCCGGAGCCGAGCGGAGGCTAGTAGAGCAATGTACAACGCAGAGATCCACCGAAGAGTAGTGTGTTGCACAAAAGTCAAAGCCACAATGACCAAATATAACCTAACCTAACCAAACGAAACGAAACATTACCCAGCCCAAATTGCCGAGACCACTATTGCTGACCTCCCCAGAGCCAAGCAGAATATACTAGAGCACAGGAGGGTGCAGAAATCGGCCCCACTGCTATGTATAGCAAAAAAGGCGAAGATACCCTAACCTAATCTTACCCAACCTGACCAAACCAAACGTAGCATAACTGAACATAACGTGGTTGCGCTACCATTGCTAGCCTCCCCAGAGCCAAGCAGAACATACTAGAGCAGGGTAGAGCGCAGAAATCCACCGAATAGCAACGTACAGCACATAAGGCAAAGCTATCCTACCCTAACGAAACAAATATAAACATAGCCAAACGTAACATATCTCAAACTATCGTGCCACCACCGATATTGCTGGTCTCCCCAGAGACGGGCAGAGTATAGTAGAGCAATGAAGGGGGCAGAAATTTCACCGAATAACAGCGTATAGCACAAAAGTCAGAGCTTTCCAATCCTAATCTAACCACACGTAAATCAGCCAAAGGTAACGTAGCTGAGCCTAACATGCCGAGACCATTATTGCTGTTCTCCCCGTAGAGAAGCCGAACATAATACAGCACAGTAGGGCGCAGATAGCCGCCGAACAGCACTGTGTAGCGCAAAAGTCGCAGCTTTGCTGTGATAACGTAGCCAAGCGTAACGTAACCAAACGTAACATAGCCGAACGTAACGTACCTCAACCTAACGTGCCGAGACCACTATTGCTGGCCTCCACGGAGCGAAGCAGAACAAGTTAGAGCACGGCTGGGTGCAGAAATCCACCGAAAATCAGTGTAAAGCGCAAGAGTGAAGGCCATCCCTTCCAAACCGTAACTAAGCCCGTAACTAAGCCCGTAACTGAGCCCAGCAATAGCTGTCTCGGCGCGCTAGGTTGAGTTCGGCTACGCTTGGTTAGGTTAAGCTTCGTTACGTTCGGTTAGGACCGTTACGGCTTTCATAATGTACCTTGTTATTCGTTGGATTTCTTCGTTCTATTGTGATGTATTATGTGCCGCTTGGCCCTGGCGAGGCCAGCAATACTGTTCGCGGCAGGTTTTGTTGAGTTAGAGTACGTATGGTTAGGTTACGTTAGTTCGGGTTAGGTTGGGATACCTTCGACTTTTCTGCTATACACTGCTATTCTATGGATTTGTGAGATCTACTATCTTCTACTACGTCCTCTTCAGCTCCGAGGAGCCCAGCAGCAGTGATGGTGGCAAGTTAGGTAGAGTTAGGTTAGGTTTGGGTACGTTAGGATTGGCTACGTTAGGAAAGGATGGCTTTGACTTTTATGTAAGGCACTGCCATTCGGCGTATTTCTGCGCTCTACTGTGCTCCAGTATTATCCGCTTTGCTCTGGGGAGGCCTGCAATATTGGTCTCGGCACGTTATGTTGGGTTATGCTACGTTTGCCAATGATACATTAGTATGGCGTGGGTTGGGATAGCACTGACTTTTCTGCTATACACAGCAATTACGGATTTCTGTGCCCTACTCTCCACTAATATGTTCTTCTCGTTTCTGTGGAGGCCAGCAATAGTGGTCGCGGCACGTTAGGTTGCGTTAGGCTACGTTTGGTTAGCTCAGGTTAGTTCAGGTATGGTATGGATATCTCTGACTTTAAGCTATACATTGATATTCGGCGGACCTCTGCGGTCTACTGTGTTCCAATATTTTCTGATTTGCTCTGGGGAGGACAGCAATAGAGGTCTCTGCACGTTAGGCCGCGATATATTACGTTTGGTTAGGTCAGATTAGGCATAGTTAGGCTATGATAGCTTTGACTTTTTTGCTACGCAATTCCCTTCGGTGCTTTTCTGCGCTCTACTGTGCTCTTACATCTTCTGGTTTGCTCTTGGGAGACCATCAATTTTGGCCTCGGGATGTTAGTTTGAAATATGCTACGTTTGGCCAGGTTACGTTGGAATGGGTTCGGTATGGATAGCTTTTGTCTTTTCCGCTATATACACCGATTCTATGGATCTCTGTGCTCTAATCTCCTCT
>NW_016967548.1:0-244 GCF_001483705.2 Eufriesea mexicana
GATTCTATTGGCGAGCTATGGCCATTGCAATGCTACCCAATATGGCTGGAAAATGCAATTTTAATGACATTTTCGACTTATACCAGGGGCATAACTTTCTTGCATATATAAGGACGATAGATACTAGTGGCGTGAAATAGCCATTGAAATGCTATAGAATCTGTCTGGAAAATTCAATTTCATTGACATTTTCGACTAATATCGTGGTGACCTGCCTTTCTTGGATATATAAGGAGGAAAGATT
>NW_016967548.1:1579-2045 GCF_001483705.2 Eufriesea mexicana
GGCTAACTTTCTTGCATAAATAAGGAGGAAAGACTCTAGTGGTGTGCCAGAGCCATTACAATGCTATAGAATCTGGCTGGAGGATACATTTTTATTGACATCTTCGACTAATATCGTGGAGCGCTACCTTTCCTGCATAAGTAATGAGGACAAATTCTATTGGCGTGCTGTAGCCATTGCAATGTTTCCAAATATGACTGGAAAATTCAATTTTATTGACATTTTCGCCTTATTCTATGGGGGCACAGCTTTCTAGCATAAATAACGAAGATAGATACAATTGGCTTGACATAGCCATTGGAATGCTCTAGAATCTGACTGGAAAACTCAATATTATTGACGTTTTCGGCTAATAACGTGGTGGGCTAACTTTCTTGCTTAAATAAGCAGGAAAGCTTCTACTGGTGTGATATAGCCATTGCAATGCTATAGAACCTGTCTGGAAAATACAATTTTATTGACATTT
>NW_016967549.1:0-893 GCF_001483705.2 Eufriesea mexicana
TAGCTGGCCAATAGAATCTTTCCTCCTTATTTATGCAAGAAAGTCACCTCACCGCGATATTACACGAAAATGTCAATAGAATTGTATTTTCGAGGCAGATTCTGTAGCATTGTGATGGGTGTAGCGTGCCAATAGAATCTTTCCCCCTTATTTATGCAAGAAAGTCACCTCACCGCGATATTACACGAAAATGTCAATAGAATTGAATTTTCGAGGCAGATTCTGTAGCATTGTGATGGGTGTAGCGTGCCAATAGAATCTTTCCTCCTTATTTATTCATGAAGGTCACCTCACCACGATATTAGTCGAAAATGTCAATAAAGTTGAATTTTCGAGGCAGATTCTATAGCATTGTTATGGCTATAGCACGGCATTAGTGTCTTTCCTCCTTATTTATTCATGAAGGTCACCTCACCACGATATTAGTCGAAAATGTCAATAGAATTGAATTTTCGAGGCAGATTCTATAGCATTGTAATGGGTATTGCGTGCCAATAGAATATTTCCTCCTTACTTATGCAAGGATGTGAGCTCACCACGATATTAGTCGAAAATGTCAATAAATCTGAATTTTCCATCCAGATACCATATAATTGCACTGGCCATAGCTGGCCAATAGAATCTTTCCTCCGTATCTATGCAAGAAAGTGACATCTCCACGATATGAGTCGAAAATGTCAACAAAGTTGAATTTTCGAGGCAGATTCTATAGCATTTTAATGGCTATAGCACGGCAATAGTATCTTTCCTCCTTATTTATAGAAGAAAGTTAGCTCACGACGATATTAGTCGAAAAACTAATAAAATTTATTTTTCGGGACAGATTCTATTGTATTGCAAAGGCCAAAGCTGGCCAATAGAATTTTCCTCCGTATTTATGCAAGAAAGTTACA
>NW_016967550.1:0-950 GCF_001483705.2 Eufriesea mexicana
TATATACTGCTTTCCGCTGAACTATGCGATCTGGTGTGTTCGAACATTTTCTGCTTGGCTCTGAGGAGGATAGCAACAGTGGCCTCCGCACGATAGGCTGTGTGAAGTTACGCTTGGTCAGGAAACGTTTTGTCAAGTTTGGTTAGGATATCTCCCACTATTGTGCTATAATGAGGTTACGCTTGGTCAGGATACGTTTTGTCAAGTTTGGTTAGGATATCTCCCACTATTGTGCTATACACTGCAGTGTTGCGGATTGCTGCGATCTACTGTTCTCTGCTATACCCTGCTGGGCTCTGGGGAGGCCAGCGGTATTATTCTCGGCACGTTAGTCTCAGTCACTTTGCGCTCCATTATGTTACGTTTTGTTAGGTTAGTAGAGGGTAGCTTCGACTTTTGAGCTATACACTGGAATTTGGTGGCTTTCTGCGACCATCATTGCACTACTGTACTCTGCTCGACTGTCGGGAGACCTGCAATAGCGGCCGTGACACGGTAGGTTGGGGTAGGTTACGTTTGGTTAGGTCAGATTTGGCTACGCTTGGTTAGGATGGCATTGACTTTTGCGCTATGCACGCATATTCGTTGGATTTCAGCGTTGTACTGTGCTCTAGAGTATTATGCTTGGCTCTGGGGAGCCCAGCAATTGTGGTCTCGGCACGTTAGCTGAAGTTAGGCTTCGTTCGGTTATATTACGTTTGAATGGGTTAGAATAGGATAGCTTTGGCTTTCGTGCCATACACTGATATTCGGTGAATATATGGGCTCTACGTTGCTCTACGATACTCGGCTCGACCCAGAGGATGCCAGTGAGAGCGGTCTCGGCCCGTTAGGTTGAGTTATGCTACGATGGGTTACGCTACATTCTTTTGGGTTAGGTTCTGTAAAGATTTGACTTTCGTGTTATACACCTTTATTCGTTACATCTCTACGCTCTACTGTGCTCTAGT
>NW_016967551.1:0-242 GCF_001483705.2 Eufriesea mexicana
CAGAAGGATCTTTCCTCCTTACTTAGGGAAGGAAGCTAGCTCACCGCGATATTAGTAGAAAATTACAATAAAATTGAATTTTCCGGCAAAGTTCAATAGCATTGCAGTGCCTATAGCATGACAACAGAATCTTACCTAATTTTTTATGCAAGAAAGATATCTCACCACCATATTAGTCGAAAACGTCAATAAAATTGAACTTTCCAGCCCGATTCTGCAGCATTGCAACGGCTATAGCACGC
>NW_016967551.1:294-768 GCF_001483705.2 Eufriesea mexicana
AGTTGGCTCACCACGATATTAGTCAAAAATGTCAATAAAATTGAATTTTCCAGAAAGATTCTATAGCATTGCTATGGCTATAGGAAGCCAATAGTATCTTTCATCCCTATTTAAGCAAGAAAGTTAACTCACCACGATATTAGCCGAAAATGTCAATAAAATTGAATTTTACAGCCAGATTCAACAATATTGCAATGGCTATAGTACGCCAAAAGGATCTTTCCCCCATAATTATGCATGAAAGCTAGCTCACCACGATATTAGTCGAAACTGTCAAAAATTTGCACTTTCCAGCCAGATTCCAAAGGATTGCAATGGCTATAGCACCCCAATAGAATCTTTCCTCCGTATTTGTGCAAGAAAGTTTGCTCTCCACGATATTAGTCAAAAATGTCAATCAAATTGAATTTCCCTGCCAGATTCTACTGCATTGCCATGATTATAGAGCTAAAGAAGTATCTTTCCTCCTTACTT
>NW_016967552.1:0-506 GCF_001483705.2 Eufriesea mexicana
ACTTTGTTATGGGTTGCTTTGACTATTTTGCTATACACAGCATTTCAGTGGCCTTCTGCGCTCAGCCGTGGTTTAGTGTATTCTGCTTGGCTGTGGGGAGGCCAGAAATATTGGTCTCTACACGTTAGGTAGGGATTAGCTACATTTTCTTATGCCATGTTTGGTAATGTTAGAATAGAGTAGCTTAGGCTTCTGTGCCTTACGCTGCTAGTCGGCAGATTTCTGCCCTCCACTGTGATCTAATATGTTCCACTTGTCTCTGCAGTGGCCAGCGATTGTGTTCTCGGTACGTTAGGTAGAGTTGGATTACGCCTTGTTATGTTACGATTGGATAGGTTAGGGAAGGATATCTTTGACTTTTGCGCTGTACGCTATTATCCGGGCGATTCCTATGATCTATCGTGCTCTACTACATTCTGCTTGGCGCTGGGGAGGGCGGGAGAAGAGTTCGTTGCACGTCATATTTAGTTATGCCAGGTTCGGTTAGGTTAGGTTAGGTCAGCTTG
>NW_016967553.1:0-560 GCF_001483705.2 Eufriesea mexicana
TTGCTCGCCACCGCAGAATCGAGCAGAGTATACTAGTGCAATGTAGAGCGCAGAGACCCTCCGTATAGCGGTGCATGTTGCAGAAGTCGAAGACATCCAAACCTAAGCTGGCCTAGCTTGCCATAAACAAACGTAGCATAACTGAACATAAAGATGCGACCACAGCTGCTGGCATCGCCAGAGGCAAGCAAAACATAGTAGAGCAGCCTAGAGGGCAAAAATCCACCGAATAGCAGCGTATAGCACAAAAGTCACAAAGTCAAAGCCAAGCCTTCGCAACCTCCCCTAACGAAACGTAACATAACGTAACCTAACGTGCCGTGACCACTATTACTGGCCACCCCAGAGACTAGCAGAAAATATTAGACCGTGGGAGAGAGCAGGACACGGAGTGCAGCAGTTCATAGCACAGATACGTGTCTACCCTACCCTAACCTCACCAAACGTAAAGTAACCAAACGTAGCACAGCTCAACCTAACGTCCCGCTACCACTATCTCTGGCTTCCCCAGAGCCTAGCAGAATATTATAGAGCACAGTGGAGCGCAGAAATCCACCGCA
>NW_016967554.1:0-880 GCF_001483705.2 Eufriesea mexicana
GTTTGTCTAGGTTAGGCCAGGTTTGCTTTGGTTGGCTTTGACTTTTGTGGTATGCACCGCTTCTCGGACGATGTCTGCGCTCTGCATTGCTCTACTAGCCTCTGCTTTTATCTAGCGAGGCCAGCAATAGCGGTCGTGGCGCCTTCTGCTTTGTTAGGTTGCGGTAGGTTCGGATATGTTTGGTTAAGCGTGGTTAGAATGGCTTTGACATTTGTGCTGTACAATGATTTTCGGCGGATCTCTGCGGTCTACTGTGCTCTAGTATGTTCTGCTTGGCTATGGGGAGAGCAGCAGTAGTGGTCCCGTCACGTTAGGCTGAAATATATTGCATTTGATCATGTTACGTTTAATCAAGTTACGTTTAATCAGGTTAGGATAGAATAGCTTTGACTTATGTGCTATACACTGCTATGCGGATGAATTCTACGCTCTAATCTGATCTGCTATACTCTGCTCGACTAACTGGTGGCCAGTAATAGTGGTCGCGGCACGTTACGTTGTGTTAGAGTACGTTCGGTTGGGATAGGTTACGCTTTGTTAGGTTAGGGTAGCTTTGACCTTCGTGCTATGAACAGTTGCTAGGTGGAGTCCAACGCTCTACTCTGCTCTTCCTTTCTCTGCTAGTATCTGGGGAGTCCAGCAATAGTGGTTGCGGCACGTTATTTTGAGTTATGTTACGTTTGGATATGTAACGGTTCGTTAGGGTAGGAAGGGATGGCTTTATCATTTGCAATATACACTGCTATTCGGTGGACTTCTGCGCTCCACTGTGCTGTAATTTGCGCCGCTTGGCTCCTGGGAGGCCAGGAATTGTGGTCCTTCACGATAGGTTTAATTAGGCTGCATTTGGTTAGATTACGTTTGGTTAGGTCAGTATAAG
>NW_016967555.1:0-560 GCF_001483705.2 Eufriesea mexicana
TAGCATTGCAAATCCTATAGCGCGCCAATACAATCTTTCCTACTTATTTTCGCGAGAAAGTTAACTCACCACGATATCATCCGAAAATGTCAATAAAATTGAATTTTCCAGACAGATTCTACTGCATTGCACTGTCTATAGCACGCAAATAGAATCTACCCTGCTTATTTAGGCAAGAAAGATATCTCACCACGATAATAGCCGAAACTGTCAATAATATTGAGCTTTCCAGCCAGATTCTATAGTATTGAAATGGCTATAGCACGCCAATAGAATCTTTCCTCCTTATTTATGCAAGAAAGTTAGCTCATCTTGATATTAGTCGAAAATGTCAATAAAATTGAATCTGCCAAAAACATTCTATATCATTGCATTGTCTATAGCAGGCCAGTAGAATCTTTCCTCCTTATTTATGCAAGAAGGGCGGCTCACCACAATATTGGTGGATGATATCAACAAAATTGAATTCTCCAGACAGATTCTACAGCACTTGTGTTGCTATAGCACGCCAATAGAATCTTTCCTCCTTATTTATGCAAGAAGGGCAGCTCACCACAATA
>NW_016967556.1:0-1780 GCF_001483705.2 Eufriesea mexicana
CAGCGACCGCTGCTCCTGGCCTCCCCAGAGCAAAGCAGTATATAGTAGAGCACATTAGATCACAGAAATCTAACGAAGAGCAGCGTATAGCACAAAGGTCAGAGCAGTCTAACCACGCCTAGCCAAAACGTAACGTAGACAAACGTAGCCTAACTAAACCTAACATGTCGAGACCACTGTTGCCGGCCTCCACATAGGGAAGCAGAATATACCGGAGTACGGTGGAGCGCAGAATCCACCGCATTGCCGTGAATAGCACAAAAGCCCTAGATATCCTAGCATAACCATGCCAAACCTAACCCAACCAAACGTGGCATGTCTCAACATAAGGTGCCTCGAACACTGCTCCTGGCCTCCCCATAGCCAAGCAGCAAGTAGTAGAGCCCAGTAGATAACAGATATCCAACGTATAACTGTGTACAGCACGACAGTCATATCTACCCTAGCCAAACTTAGCCACACTTAACCTAACCAAACGTAACCTGACACGGCCTAACGTACCGCGACCACTACTGCTCACCTCTCCAGCGTTAAGTAGAGTTTAGTAGAGCAATGTGGAGCGGAGGAATGCACCGAATAGCTGTTTATAGCACAAAAATCGAAGAAATCCTAACCGAGCCTTCTTAACATAACCTAACGAAAAGTAACCTCACACAATCTATCGTGCCGAGACCACTATTACGGGCCACCACAGAGCCCAGCAGAGCATTTTGGAGCGCATTAGAGCACAGAAACACACCGAATATCGGTGTAAAGTAATGCAGTCAAAGTGGCTTGCCCTAACCTAGCCAAACGTAACAAATCCAAGTGTAACCTAATTCACCCTAACGTGACAAGACATATATTGCTGTCCTCCACGGTGACACGCAGAGGATACTAGAGCACAGTAGTGCGCAGATATCCACCCTAATGCAGTGAATAGCACAAATGTCGAATGTAGCCTGACATAACCTGACCTAGGCAAACCAAACCGAACGCAGCTCAACCCAAGAGAGCGTGCAGCGACCACTACTGCTGCCATCCCCGGAGCCAAGCAGAATATAGTAGAGCGCTATAGATCACAGAAACCCACGGAATGGCATTGTAAAGCACATAATTCAAAGTAGCCTACGCTAACCTAGCCAAAGTTAACATAACAAAACATATCCTAACTCAACCTAGCATGACGAGACCTCTGTCGCTGGCCTCTACAGAGACAAGCAGAGTATACTACAGCACAGTAGTGCGCAGAAACTCACCGCATTGCTGTGAATAACACAAAACTCGAACATATCCCGACCAAACGTGTCCTAACCTAACCTAACCAAACGAACCATAATTCAACCTAACGTGCCGAGATCATTATTGCTGGCATCAACAGAGCCAAGCAGAAAATGTAAGATCACAGTAGAGCGCAGATGTCCACCGCAAAGCAGTGTATACCACAAACGTCACAGCGATCCTGTCGTAATATGACCAACCTTAACATAGACGAACGTGACATATCTCAACCTAACGTACCCCGACCATATTGCTGGCATACTCACGGACGTGCAGACCATACTAGGGGGCAGCAGGGTGCAGAAAACCATAGAATCGCAGTTTGTAGCACAAAAGACGTATCCATGCATACCTAACTCGAGCTTCCGTATCCTAACCAAACGTAGCCTACTTCAACGTAATGTGCCGCGGCCGCTATTAGTGCCCCCCCCCCCCCAGGGCCATGCAGAACATACTGGACCGCAGTCCATTGCAGAAATACCCCGAACAACAGTGCATAGCACGAAAGTCGGAGGTATCC
>NW_016967557.1:0-293 GCF_001483705.2 Eufriesea mexicana
CGATACTAGTCGAAAATGTCAACAAAATTGAACTTTCCAGCCTGATTCTATAGCATTGCCACGGCTATAGCACTCAGAAAGAATCTGTACCCCTTATTTATGCAAGAAAGTTAGCTCACCCCGATATTAGTCGAAACTGTCAATAAAATTGAATCTCCCAAGCACATTCTATTTCATTGCAATGGCTATAGCACGCCAATACAATCTAAACTCCTTATATATGCGAGAATGTTATCTCACCACCATATTAGCCGAAAATGTCAATAAAATTGAATTTTCCAACAACACTCTAT
>NW_016967558.1:0-443 GCF_001483705.2 Eufriesea mexicana
CTTTAATTATTATTAAATTCTTTATTTATTAAGGGAAATAGTTTGCAATATCATCAAGAGAATGCAAAGGATACAAAAGTGTTGTCGTCGGCCACTGGGCGATACCGTGCGCACGACACCATTGCAGTGTTACCAAAGGATACAAAAGTGTTGTCGATACCGTGCGCACGACACCATTGCAGTGTTGCCGGTCGTCGAGCGATACTTTGCGCGCGACACCACTGTGGTGTCGCCGGACGGCATAGCGTTAATGCCCTCAATTTTAGCCTTATTTGACTCTCCCGCATTCTAATTAATTTTATCAATTCTTCTGATGCCTCCATTTTTTTATACAAGTTTCACAAATATGCATCTAGAATAATCATCAATTACCGATAATACATATTTCTTTTTTCCATGTTTAGATGGCTTAATGGGTCCAATTAGATCCGCATGTCAGAAAT
>NW_016967559.1:0-754 GCF_001483705.2 Eufriesea mexicana
ATTGTTCTCGGAACGCTAGGTTATGTTATGTGATGCCTCGCTTGGCCAGGATAGGATATGTTTGGCCCATATAGCTCTGACCCGTGTGTTATGCACTGCTGCTCGATCGATATCTGTACACTGCATTGCTCTACTAGCATCTGCTTGTCTATGGCGAGGCCAGCAATATTGGTCTTGGCACGTTTGGTTGAGTTATGGTTGACTTACGTTACGTTAGGATAGGTAATGTTCGGTTACGTTTGGTAATCATAGCTTTGACTCTCGTGCTATACACAGCTACTCGGTGGATTTCAGCGGTCTATTGTGCTCTAATATTTTCTCCTCGGCTCTGGGGAGGCCAGAAATAGTTGCTTCGGCACGTTAGGTTGAGTTAGGTTAAGTTCGGCTTGGCTAGGTTCGGTTACGTTTGGGTTGGATAGCTTTGACTTCTGTGCTATGCACTGTCATTCGGACATTATCTGCGCTCTGCGCTGCTCTACTAGCCTCTGGTTGTCTCTGGGGAGGCCAGCAATAATGGCCGTGGCGCGATAAGGTGCGTTAGGGCACGTATGGTTTGGGTAGGTTAGGCTATGTTTGGTTGGATTGCTTTGACTTTTGCGCTATAAACTGGCATTCGCTGGATCTCTGCACTCTACTGTGATCTAATGCATTTTGTTTGGCTCAGGGGTGGCCAGTAATAGTGGTCTCTGCACGCTAGGTTTTCTCAGTCTATGTTTGGTTATGTTAGGTCGAGTCAGGTTGGGTTATGTTATCT
>NW_016967560.1:0-545 GCF_001483705.2 Eufriesea mexicana
CCTTCCTCCTTATTTATGCAAGAAAGTAAGCTCCCCACGATATTAGTCGAAAATGTGAATAAATTCGAATTTTCCAGACAGATTCCACAGAACTGCAATGGCTATAGCACGCCAATAGAATCTTACCTCCTTATTTATGCAAGAAAGTAAGCTCACCACGATATTAGTCGAGAATATCAATAAAAATGGTTTTTCAAACCAGATTCTATAGCACTGCAATGCCTATAGCGTGCCAATAGTTTCTTTCCTCCTTATTTATGCAAGGATGCCAGCTCAAAACGATATTAATAGAAAATGTCAATAAAATTGTATTTTCCATCGAGATACAATAGAGTTGCAATGGCTAAAGCAGGCCAATAGAATCCTTCCTCCATACTTATGTAAGAAAGTAAGCTCACCACGATATTAGTCGATAATGTCAATAAGATTGAATTTTCCGGAGGGGTTCTATAGCATTGCAATGGCTATATCACGCCAATAGGATCTTTCCTCCTTATTTTTCCAAGAAAGTTGGCTCACCACGATATTATTCGAAAATATCAATA
>NW_016967561.1:0-583 GCF_001483705.2 Eufriesea mexicana
GATCCATACATCTATCCATCCATACATCCATCCACCAATCCATTCATCCATCCATACATACATTCATACGTCAATACATCCACCCATCCATACATACACCCAAACTCCCGTACATCCATAAATTCGTACATCCATACTTCCATACATCCATACATCCATACATTCTTACATCCATACGTTCATACATACATACATCCATACATCCAACCATCCATATACCCATCGATCAAGTAATCTATCCGTCCATACATCCACCCATACATACATTCATACATCCACACATTCATAAACCCATACTTCCATACATCCATCCACCCATACATCCAACCATCCATACATCCATCGATCCATACATCCATCCATGCATAAATCCATAAAAAACCCATCCATCCATCCATACATGCATCCATACAGACATCAATACATACATCCATACATACACCAGTACATTCATCCATACAAACATCCATACATCCACACATCCATACATCCATTTGTCCACCCATCCATACCCCCGTCTATCCATACATCCATCAATCCATGCATCCATACATATATACATCCATCCATTCATACATCCATA
>NW_016967562.1:0-593 GCF_001483705.2 Eufriesea mexicana
TATGGCAGGGTTGCTTTGACTTTTATTCTCTACTCTGTTTTTCGGTGGATTTCTGCCTTCTGCTGTGCTCTATTGTGTTCCGCTAGGCCCTGGGTAGGCCAGCAATAGTGGTCTCGCCACGTTGCGTCCAGCTACGCTACGTTTGGTTGCTTTAGGTTAGTTCATGTAGGGATTGGTTGTCCTTGACTCACACGTTATGCACTGCAATGCGGCGGGTTTTTGCGCTCTACCGTTCCTTAGTATATTCCGCTTGTCCCTGGGGAGGCCAGCAGTAGTGTCCTAGGTACGTTAGTTTAAGTTCGGTTACGTTCGACTATGTTACGCTTGGTTAGGTTAGAATAGGGTAGCTTTGACTTTTGCGACATACGCTGTTAATCTGTGGACCTCTCGTAGTCGAATATACGCTAACTCAACACTTCGTGCCGCGACCACTATTGCTGGTCTCCCCACGGGCAAGCAGAATATAGTAGGTCACAGTCGAGCGTAGAAATCCACAAAATCAATGTGTACCACGAAAGTCATATCCATCCAAGCCTGACCCAAGCTAGTGCAACGTAGCCAAACGGAGCCTAATTCAACATAACCGCCCGAGA
>NW_016967563.1:0-933 GCF_001483705.2 Eufriesea mexicana
CTCTACTGCATTCTGCTTGCCTCTGGGGAGCCAAGAGCAGCGGTCGCGGCACGTTGCGTTGAGCTATGCAACGCTCGCCTGGGTTAGGTTAGGCCTCGTTGGGTTAGTATATCTTCGACGCTTGTGCTGTACACAGCAGTGCGGCGGATTTCTGCGAACTACTGTGCTTTAGTACATTCTGCTTGTATCTGTGAGGGCCAGAAATAGTGGTCCCGTCATTTCAGCTTCAGCTAGGCTACGCTTGGGTATGTCACGTTTGGCTATGTTAGAAAAGGCTACATAGACTTTTGTGGTTACATAGCTTCTAGGCAGAGTCCTGTTATCTACTGTGCTCTACTGCATTCCGCTTTGCTCTGGGGAGGCCAGGAGCAGTGGTCGCGGTACGTCATGTTGGGTTATGCTGTGTGCCTTTAGGTTGGATTAGGTCTGGTCATGCTATGGTATGCACGGATCCTGTGCCATTCACTGCAATGCGGTGGATTTCTGCGCTCTAGTGTGCTCTAGTGCATTCTGCTTGTCTGAGTCGAGGACAGCAATAGTGATCTCGTAGTGTTAGGTTCAGTTAGACTACGATCGTGTTTGTCAAGTTTGGCAGGGTTAAGGTAGGCTACATTGACTTTTGTGCCCTACAATGCTATTCGGGCGATTTATGCGCTCTAATCAACTGTAATATGCTCTGCTTGGCTCTGGTGATACCAGCGACATTGACCTCGGCACGTTAGGTTGAGTTAGGCCACCTTTGGTTAGGCTAGGTTAGGTCAGATCAGGTTAGGGCATCTTCGACTGTTGTGCTATTCGCTGCAATGCGGTAAGTTTCTGAGCAGTACATTGTTCTAGTGGCTTGTGCTTGTCTTTGCGGGTTCCAGCATAAGTGGTATCGTCATGTTGGGTTTTGATTTGTTACGTTTTGCTATGTCGCGTTCGGCTAGGTTT
>NW_016967564.1:0-987 GCF_001483705.2 Eufriesea mexicana
AGAATTCTTCCTCCTCATTTATTCAAGATAGGTGGCTCAGCACGATATTAGTCGAAAATGTCAACAAAATTGAACTTTCCAGCCTGATTCTATAGCACTGCGACGGCTATAGCACGCCAATTGAATCTTTCCTCCTTATTTATGCAATAAAGATAGCTCACCACGATATTAGCCGGAAATGTGAATAAAATTGATCTTTCCAGCCAGATTCTATAGCATTGCGACGGCTATAGCATGCCAATTGAATCCTTCCTCCTTATTTATGAAAGAAAGATAGCTCACCATGACATTAGTCGAAAATGTCAATAAATTTGAATTTTCCAACCACATTCGATATCATTGCAATGCCTACAGCACGCCAATAGAATTTTTCCTCCCTTTTTATGCAAGAAAGTTAGCACACAACCATATTAGTCGAAAATGTCAACAAAATTGGATTTTCCAGCCACAATCTGTGTCATTGCAATGGCTATAGCACTCAAAAGGCATCTTTCCTCATTACTTATGCCAGGAAGTTAGCTCACCACGATATTAGTCGTAAATGTCAGCAAAATTGAACTTTCCAGCCAGATTCTATAGCATTGCGACCGCTATAGCACGCCAATTGAATCTTTCCTCCTTATTTATGCAATAAAGATAGCTCACCACGATATTAGTCGAAAATGTCAATAAAATTGAATTTTCCCGCAAGATTCTATAGCGCTGCAATGGTAGTAGCACGCCATTAGAATCTATGCTCCTTATTTATGCAAAAAAGTTAGCTCAGCAGGATATTAGTCGAAAACGTCAATAAAATTGAATCTTCCAGCCATATTCTACAGCATTGCGTCGACTATAGCAAGTGAATTGTATCTTTCCTCCTTATATATGAAAGAAAGGTAGCTCACCATGATATTAGTCGAAAATGTCAATAAATTTGAATTCTCCAACCACATTCTATATCATTGCAATGCCTATAGCACGCCAATAGAATACTTCCTCCTCATT
>NW_016967565.1:0-278 GCF_001483705.2 Eufriesea mexicana
CTTGGCTATGGGGAGGCCAGCAGTTGTACGTTCGTCAAGTTAGGCTGAGTTATGTTGCGTTTCGTTATGTTAGGTTTAGTTAGGTTTGAATAGGATGGCTTAGACTTTTGCGCTACACACTGCCCTTCGGCGGATTTCTGCGCCTTGCATTGCTCCACTTCATCCTGCTCAATTCTCGGAAGGCCAGCAATAGCAGCGGCAGCGCGTTAGGTTAAGTTAGAGTACGTTTGGAGGGGTAAGGTTACTTTGCGTTAGGTTAGGATAGCATAGTCTTTTGT
>NW_016967566.1:0-531 GCF_001483705.2 Eufriesea mexicana
AGAGTAGCAGTGCACACAACAAAAGTGGAAGCTACCTTAGCAAAACATAGCCTAACCACACCTGAACGAACATAATTTCACCCAGCACAAAGTGCCGAGGCCGCTATTGCTGTGCTTCCCGCTGCTAAGCTAATCGCGCTGGGGCACTGTGCAGAGCTGAAATCCGTCGAATAGCAGTGTATAGTACAAAAGTCGGAGCAATCACCTCCTAACTTAGCTGATCGTGACCTAACCAAACGTGACATAACACATCCTATCGTGCAGCGACCGCAATTTCTGGCATCCCCAGAGCCGAGTATGGTATAGTAGAGCAGCGATGAGCGCAGAAATCCAACGAATAGCAGTTTATAGCACAAACGTCGAAGCTACCCTGGTCTAATATACCCAAGCATTGCATGAACAAACGTATCATAATGCAGACTAACGTGCCTAGGCTCCTAGTGAAGCAATTACTGAGCTCCCACGGCGAAGCAGAACATATTAGAGCACAGTTGAGCGCAGAAATTCGCCATATAGCAGTGTATAGCGTAA
>NW_016967567.1:0-533 GCF_001483705.2 Eufriesea mexicana
TGAAGCCGTTGCATTATCAACTTCAATGGCAATTATATCCTATAGCAATTCCAGTTTGACAAACGACGGACCCGTTATTGCTGGCGACATTATCAACAAGAGTACAGCGATCATCACAGTACTGCAGCCGTTTTATTAATCTGTACACTGATGATCTAAATTCCTCAGTAGTTCTAATAGTTCTAAAATGATCAATGTACAAGTTAGTTACGGCTAGAGGTAATTACAATTTCCAGTTCGGTAGTTGCTTCATCAAGCATTGGAGTACTGTAGCCTTTGGATAGATCTGTTCAGTGATGATTTGCATTCAATTGCAATTCCAGGACGACAGAGGGCTGACACACTGTCGCATGAGGCTTTAGGAGATGAATTACCTTGCTCGTTGTTGACGTGAATTGCAAAGGAATTCTATAATAATCAATGAATACTGCGGTTTGGTCTAGAGATATGTACAGCTGACGGTACGGTAGTATGTGCATGTCCCAAAAGAGCGTTGTAGCCGATTGTTTAATATGATCAATTATGATATATAT
>NW_016967568.1:0-1972 GCF_001483705.2 Eufriesea mexicana
CCATACATCCGTACATCCGTTCATCCGTACCTCAATCTATACATACATCGGTCCATCCATCCACCCGTTCATCCGCACATACATCCATCCGTACATCCATCTTTACGTACATCCGTCCAGCCATTCATCCACCCATTCATACATCCATCGAACCATACATCCATCCATCCACACAAGTACCCATCCATACATCCATCGACCCATACATCTATCCATCCATACATCCACCCAACCAAACATTCATACATCCCCACATCCATAAATCTATCCATCCATACATAAATCCAACCATACAAACATCCATACATACATTCATACATACATCCGTACGTACATCCATCCATACATCCATCCACTCATACATCCATCCATCCGTACATCCATACAGATATACGTCCATACATCCATACATCCGCATACCCTTGCATTCGTTCATCCATATATTCGTACATCCATACATACATACATCCATACATCCATACATCCATACATCCATCCGTCCATCCATAACTCCATACATCCGTACAAGCGTACATTCGTACATCCATACGTCCATAAATCCATACATCCATACATGCATCCATCCATACATTCTTAAAGCCATACATCCATGCATACATGCATCCATACATGCATACATCCATACATCATTACATCCGTCCATCCATCCATACATACATCCATCCAACCATACACCCATACATTCATACAACCATACCCATACATCCACAAATCCATACACCCATACCTCTATCCATCCACACATCCATCAATCAATACACTCATACATATATACATCCACACATACATACATCCATACATCCACCCATACATACATCCATCAATCCATACATTCATCCATCCATACACCCATCCTTCCATATAGCCATCCAGCCATATAACCACCCATCCATACATCCATCGATCCATACATTTATCCACTCATAGATGCATCCATACATACATCCATTCAGATATACATCCATACATCCATACATCCGTACAACCATACATCCGTACATCCGTTCATCCATACCTCAGTCTATCCATACATCGGTCCATCCATCCAACCGTTCATCCGTACGTACATCCATCCGTACATCCATCTTTACATACATCCATCCAGCCATTCATTCACCCATCCATACATCCAGCGAACCATACATCCATCCATCCATACAAGTACCCATCCATACATCCATCGATCCATACATCCACCCAAACAAACATTCATACATCCCCACATCCATAAATCTATCCATCCATACATCCATCCAACCATACAAACATCCATACAAACATTCATACATACATCCGTACATACATCCATCCATACATCCATCCACTCATACATCCATCCATCCATACATCCATACAGATATACGTCCATACATCCATACATCCGTATACCCTTGCATTCGTCCATCCATATATTCGTACATCCTTACATACAAACATCCCTACATCCATACATCCACACATCCATCCGTCCATACATACATCCATACATCCATACATCCGTACATCCATACATCCGTACATACGTTCATCCATACCTCAATCTATCCATACATCGGTCCATGCATCCAACCGTTCATCCGTACATACATCCATCCGTACATCCACCTTGGCGTACATCCATCCAGCCATACATCCACCCATCCATAAATCCATCCGACCATACATCTATCCATTCATACATATATTCATCCATACATCCCCACACCCATACTTCCGTAAATGCATCCATTCGTACGTCCATAATTCGATACATCCATCCATCCATACATCCATACATGCATATAGCCATACATCCATACATCCATACTCCCATACATCCGTCCATCCATACCTCAATCTATCCATACATCCATCCATCCACACAACCATTTATCCATACATACGTCCATCCATACATCTATGCATGCATACATTCATACATCCATACATCCGTACATGCATGCATTCGTAC
>NW_016967569.1:0-227 GCF_001483705.2 Eufriesea mexicana
GGGTATCTTTGGCTCTTGGGCTCTACACTTCTATTTGGTTGATCACTGCGCTCTAATGTGTTTTAATATGCTCTGCTTGTCGCTAAGAAGGCCATCAATATCATTCGCGGCACGTTATTCTCTGTTATGCAATGTTTGGTTAGGTTAGGTTAAGTCAGGTTAGGTTAGGGTATCCTCTTCCCTTGCGCTATACGCTGCCATTCGGTGGATTTCTGGGTTCTACATTG
>NW_016967569.1:360-900 GCF_001483705.2 Eufriesea mexicana
TTCGGTGGATCACGGCGGCATGCTGCGCTCTAACTTCTCCTGCCTGGCTCTGCGGTTGCCAGCAGTACCGGCTTCGGCACTTTGGGTTCAGATATGTTACGTTTGGTTATGTGACAATTGTCTGTGTTACGGCAGCGTATTTTTGACCTTCGTGATATACACTGCTGTTCGATGAATTTGCACGTTCTGCTGTGCTCTAATACGTTCTTCTTTGCTCTGGGAAGGCCAGCAGTAGCGATCTCGTCTAGTTAGTTTGGGCTGCTGTGCTCTAATATTTTCTGCTTGCCTCCCAGAGGCAAGCAGCAGCGGTCTCGGCACGTTAGCTTTAATTGGGTCACGTCCGGTTTTGGAACGTTTGGTTAGGCTAGGACAGGGTAGCTTTGGCTTTTGTGCTATACACTGCTGTTCTATGGCTTTCTGTGATCTACTCTCCTCTGACATGTTCTGCTTGTCTCTGTGGATGGCAGGAAGTGACGCCACGACACGTTAGGTTGAGATATTTTACTTACGGTTAAGCTACGTTTGATTAGGATAGCTTCG
>NW_016967570.1:0-253 GCF_001483705.2 Eufriesea mexicana
CACTGCAATGCCGAAGAATCTGGTTGGAAAAATCAATTTTATTGACATTTTCGACTAATATCGGGGTGAGCCAACTTCTTTGCACAAATAAGGAGGACAGATACTTTTAGCGTGCTATAGCCATTGCAATGCTGCAGAAACGGCCTGGAAAGTTCAATTTTATTGTCATTTTCGATTAATATCGTGGTGACCCAACTTGCTTGCATAAGTAAGGAGGGAAAATCCTTTTGGCCTGCTATAGCCATTGCAATGC
>NW_016967571.1:0-587 GCF_001483705.2 Eufriesea mexicana
CTTCTTGCCAAAGAACAGGGCTATTCAAAATCTGCAATCTGCTGTAGCTTGGTGAATAGTACGCCTGACACCTTCAATCCAATGTCAAGTACAGCCATCTACTTGCCAGATAATTTACCTATTCACAATCTATATTCCGTTGCAGACAGGAGAATAGGTCGCCCAACGCCTTCAATCCAATTGCAAGTACAGCCATCTACTTGCCAGAAAATAGGTGTATTGAAAATCTATAATCTGTTATATCTTGGTGAATAGATCGCCTAACGCCTTCAATCCAATGGCAAGTACAGACATCTACCAGATAATTTACCTATTCACAATCTATATTCCGTTGCAGACAGGTGAATAGGTCGCCCAACGCCTTCAATCCAATGGCAAGTACAGCCATCTACTTGCCAGAAAATAGGTGTATTGAAAATCTATAATCTGTTATATCTTGGTGAATAGATCGCATAACGCTTTCAATCCAATGGCAAGTACAGACATCTACCTGCCAGAAGATAGGTCTAATCGAAATCTATATGCTGTTATAGCTGGGTGAATAGATCGCCTAACGCCTTCAATCCAATGGGCAGGTACAGCCATCT
>NW_016967572.1:0-635 GCF_001483705.2 Eufriesea mexicana
ATTGCAGCGCAATAGAATCAGACTGGGAAGTACAATTTCATTGAAATTATCGACTAATATCGTGGGGAGCAAGCTTTCTCGCATCAATTCTGGAGGATATATTGCATTGTCCTGCTATAGCCACGGCAATGCAATAGAATCAGCCTGGAAAGTTCAATTTCATTGACATTTACGACTTAAATCGCGGTGAGCAGACTTTCAAGCATAAATAAGGAGAAAAGATTGTATTGGCGATAAATAGCCATTGCAGCGCAATAGAGTCTGATTGGAAACTCCAATTTTATAAACATTTTCGACTAATATCGTGGCGATCAACCTTTTTTGTGTAAATATGGAGGACAGATTCTGTTGGCGTGCTGTAGCCGCTGCAATGCAATAGAATCTGCCGGGAAATTTCAATTTTATTGACATATTCGACTAATATCGTGGTGAGCATACTTTCACCCAAATGGAAGGAGGAAGGATACCATTGGCGTGTTTTAGCCATTGCAATGCTATAGATTGTGACAGCAAAGTTCAAACAAAGTTCAATTATATCGATATTTTTGTCCAATATAGTGGTGAGCAGACAATCCCGAATAAATAAGGAGGAAAGATTCTATTGGCATGTTATAGCCGTTGCAATGCAAAAGAAT
>NW_016967573.1:0-1141 GCF_001483705.2 Eufriesea mexicana
CTACGTTATGATAGCTTAGGCTAGTATAGGTTTATTGAGTGTAGCTTCCGCGTTCGTGCTATATGCAGTTCTTCTTTGGTTCCCCGCCCTCCACTGTGCTCTGCTCTAATCTGCTGGGCCCTGGGGAGGCCAGCAATAGTGGTCGCGGCACGTTACGTTTAGTATGGCAACGTTAGCTTCGGTTACGTTAGTGTGGAATAGGATTGGATGTCCTTAACTTTTCTGCTGTATACTATGATTCTATTGATTTCTGCGTCCTGCTCGCATCTAATATGTCCCGCTCAGCTCTGTGGAGGTCAGCAATATTGGCAGCGGCACGTTAGGTTGAGCTTGACTACGATTGGTGGTGTTAGGATTGGCTTGGTTACGAGAAGTTACCTTTGACTTTTGCGATACACACTGATATTCAGTGGATTTCTCTGCTCTACTGTTCTCTAATACTACGTCAGTTTGGGTTTGGTAGGAATATCTATGACTTTTCTACTGTACACTGCGATTCTATGGATTTCGGCGGCCTGTTACACTCTAATATGCTGTGCTTGGCTCTGCGGAGGCTAGCAATGGTGGTAGCGGTACGTTCGGTAGCGTTTGGTTACGTTTGCTTGTGCTACGATTGGTTAGGTTAGGGAAGGGTACCAGGCATTTCTGTGCTGCAAACTGCTTTTCGTTGGCTTCTCCACTCCACTGTGATCTTATATGCTCTGCTTTGTTCTGGGGAGGCCAGAAATAGTGGCCTCGGCAAGTTAGACTGTGTTAGGTTGTGTTAGGTTGCGTTTGGCTGGTTTGCGTTAGCCTGTCCAGGGTGTGGATTGCTTTGACTTTTCGGCTGTACACTGCGACTCTATGGACATCGACGCTGCTCTGAGCGCTACCACGCCCCGCTGGTGTCTCCTGATTTCAGGAATAGTGTTCGCGGCGCGTAAGCTTGATTTGCGTTACGTTCGGTTATATCATATATCGTTGAGTCGGGTTAGGATAGCTATGCCTTCTGCGCTAAACACTACTATTCGGAGGATTTCTCCGCTTTACTCTGCTCTAATATGCCCTGCTTTGCTCTAGGGAGGCGATAAATGGTGGCCATCGCACGATAGGCTGAGGTATGTTACGATTGCTTAGGACAGGTTAGGCTATATCTGGTCAG
>NW_016967574.1:0-537 GCF_001483705.2 Eufriesea mexicana
TTCCTTCATCCTTATATCAGGAAGCTAGCTCACCACGATATTAATCGAAAATGTCAATAAAATGGTACTTTCCATCCCGTTTCTTCAGCATTGCAATGGCAATAGAACGCCAATAGAATCTTCCCTCCTTCTTATACAAGGAGGATAGCTCACCACGATATTAGTCGAAAATGTCAATATTGAATTTTCCAGCAAGATTCTATTCCATCGCAATGCCTATACCACGCCATTAGAATCAATCCTGCTTATATATGAGAGAAAGTTAACGCATCACGTTATTAGCCGAAAATGTCAATAAAATTGATTTTTACTGCATGATTCGTTGGCATTGCAATGGCAATAGCAGGCCAATAAAATCTATCCGTCTTATTTACGCAAGAAAGATTGCTCACCACGATATTAGTCGTAAAAGACAATATAATTGAATTTTCCAGCCAGATTCTATAGCAATGCAAAGCCTATAGATCGCCAGTGGAATCTTTCCTTCGTATTTATTCGAGAAAGTTAACTCACCACGATATTAGCCGAAGATGTCCA
>NW_016967575.1:0-301 GCF_001483705.2 Eufriesea mexicana
TGAATTTTCCGGCCAGATTCTACAGCATTGCAATGGCTGTAGCACGCCAAAGGGATCTTTCCTCCATACTTATGCAAGGAAGCGAGCTCAGCACGATATTAGTCGAAGATGTGAATAAAATTGAACTATCCAGCCCGATTCTGCAGTATTGCTATGGATATAGCAGGACAAAATGATCTTCCCTCCTTACTTATACTAGGAAGTTGGCTCTCCACGATATTAGTCGAAAATGTCAATTAAATTGAATTTTCCAGAAAGATTCTACTTCATTGCAATGCCTATAGCACACCATTAGAATCAA
>NW_016967576.1:0-567 GCF_001483705.2 Eufriesea mexicana
CTGTCCTGCCAGTTGTAAATATCTGCAGCCTTAACACTTCTGTACATTCATTAACCTGGAGTTACTGTGGGATTTTTATCACCAATTGTATGGTTAGTCCAAATGCAAAAGTACTGTGAGGTTGGCTACACTGAGTACTGTGTTGTCAATTGCTAATGTTCTGAGCGATAATGTGTCTATCTTTCGTAATTCTAAAGTTGCTGTAGGATTTACATCACTGTATAGATGAATCGAATCGCTACACTGCTCTGATGGTGTATGTGTCAAGTACCGTACTACCAATTATACGTACCAATAGCCGTATTTGACATATATGTTGATTATATGCACTGGTGCGAGGTGTAAATCCTCACTGAACCGATGTGCCCAACAGCTACAGTGCACTGTTGGTGGACGTGCAAACCACCGTACAGGGAACTTTAAATATCTCTAGCCGTAACCGTATTATACATTGATCACCTTAGACTAGCTTTAGCATTTGCATCATAAGTAAACAATTTAATACAACTGCTACAGCACTGCGATCATTTCTGTACTCAGTACTGTTTCGTCAATTGTTAACGCCTC
>NW_016967577.1:0-763 GCF_001483705.2 Eufriesea mexicana
TGCAGAAGTATCTGTCTGGAAAATTCAATTTTATTGACATTTTTGACAAATATAGTGGTGAGCCAACTTTCTTCCATAAATAAGGAGGAAATATTCGATTGGCGTGATTTTGCCGTTGCAACGCCAAAGAATCTTGCTGGAAAATTCAATTCTATTGACATTTTCCACTGATATCGTGGTGAGCCAACTTCCTTACATAAATAAGTATGAAAGATACTATTGGCGTGCTATAGGCACTGCAATGCTATCGAGTCGTCATGGAAAATTCAATTTTATTTTTATTTTCTGCTTATACCCTGGTGAGCTAACTTCCTTCCCTAAGTAGGGAGAAAAGATTCTACTGGCCTGCTATAGCCATTGCAATGATATAGAATGTACCTGGCAGATTCAATTTTATTGACATTTTTGACTAATTTCGAGATGAGCCAACTTCCGTGCATAAATAAGGAGAAAAGATGCTATTGGCGTGCTATAGGCATTGCAATGATATAGAATGTACCTGGCAGATTCAATTTTATTGACAGTATCGAATAATATCGTGGTGAGCCAACTTCCTTGCATCAGTAAGTTGGAAAGATACTTTCGGCGTGCTATAGCCGTTGCAATGCTGCAGAATCTGGCTGGAAAATCCAATTTTATTACCATTTTCGAATAATATCGTGGTGAGTTAGCTTTCTTGCATAAATAAGGAGAAAAGATGCTATTGGCGTGCTATAGGCATTGCAATGATATAGAATCTGGATGGAAAATTCAATTTCATTGA
>NW_016967578.1:0-227 GCF_001483705.2 Eufriesea mexicana
TGTTGATGGATGTACTATGTACCGTACCGTCAACTGAAAATATTTCTGGCGGTAAGAGTACTACGCATTGATTATCCGAGAATAGAGGTTAAATAATGTTGTAAGTGAACAATTAGCCCAACGTCTGAAGTACCGTGACGATGGCTGTACTCAGGGCTGTTTCATGAATTGTTAATATCTCGAGCGATAACGTGTCAGCCGTTTGCCGTTCTAGAATTAGAACAGAA
>NW_016967579.1:0-753 GCF_001483705.2 Eufriesea mexicana
AACACAGCTCGTAGTCGGTTTCCTGTGCTCCACCGTGCACTAGTAGTCTCTGCTTTGCTCTGGAGAGGCCAGCGATGGTGGTCTCGGCACGAAAGATTGAGAGTTAGGTTACGTTCGGTCGCATTACGATTGGTTATGTTATGAGGGGCTAGCTATGACTTTTGGGCTATACACAGATATTCGGCGGTTTCCTGAACTCTACTGTGCTCTAATATGTTGAGCTTGGCTGTGGGAGTGCCAGAAATAGTGGCAAGGCATGTTACGTTGGGTTCGGTTAGGTTCGGTTATGTCTGATTAGGTTAGTATGTCTTTGACATTTGTGCTTTACACGGCAGTGCAGCGGATGTCTGCGATCTACTGTGCTTTAGTGTATTCTGCTTGGCTCTGGGGAGGTCAGCAATTGTGGTCTAGGCACGTTAGGTTGAGTTATGTTACATTTGGTTATGTTAGGCTGGGTTAGCTTTGAATTTTGTGTTACACACAGATACTCGGAGGATTTCTGCGCGATACAGTGAGCAAGCATGCTCTGCCTTGCCCTCGGGTGTCCAGAGTTTGCGCCGCGGCGTGCTAGGTTCAGTTAGGTTACGTTCGGTTATGTAAGGTTTTACCGGGTTTGGTTAAAGTATCTTTCACTTATGTGCTGTACACTGGAATGCGGTGGACCTCTGCGCTCTACTGTGATCTTGTACATTCTGCTTGGTTCTGTGGAAGCCAGTAATAGTGGACACTGCATGTTTGGTTCAGTTTGGTTAC
>NW_016967580.1:0-1213 GCF_001483705.2 Eufriesea mexicana
AATACTGTGAAAAGCGCAAAAGTCGAAGACATCCCAATATAACCAGGCCCAACCTACTCTAACGAAACACATTGGAACTCAGCATAACGTGACGAGACAAATATTGCTGGCTTCCCCAGAGCCAAGCAGAACATGCTAGTGCACAGTAGAAGGCGGAAATCCTCCGAGAAGCAGCGTATAGCACAAAGGTCAGGCCTATCGTATCCTAACCCAGCCAAACGTAACACGAACGTACGTAGCATTACCCAAGCTAACTCTCCGAGACCTCTCCTTCTGGCCTCCCGAGGGACAAGCAGGGCATAATAGAACACAGTGGAGCGCAAAAATCCGCGGATAGCATGGTATATTACAAGAGTCTAAGCTATCCTAATCCCACTTCGCCAAACGTAACACAGACAAAATCAGCATAACTCAAGCTAACGTGGTTAGACCAGTATTGCTGGCCTCCCCAGAGCCAGGCAGAGTATACTAGAGAACAGCAAAACGCAGAAATCCACCGCATTGAAGTGAAGAGCACAGAAGCCGTAGATATCCTAACCTAACCTGATCTAACCTGACCTAAATGAACGTAGCGCAACTCAACATAACGTGCCGCGACCACTGCTGCTGTCACCCACGGAGACAAGCAGAATATATTAGAGCGCCGTAGAACACAGAAATGCACCGAAAAACAGTGTATTGAACGATAGTCAAAGCAACCATAACCAAACTTAACCTAACCTAACAAAACTAAGCATAACCTAACTCAACCGAACTTGCCACGGCAACTATTGCTCGCCTCGCCAGAGTCGTGCAGAGATCAGTACAGCAATGTAGAGCGCATTGATCCTCCGAATAACAGTGCACAGCGCAAAAGTCATGGAAACCGTAACCAAACCTGCAAATCATAAACAAGCGCACCGTAATATATCTCAAACAACAGTGCCGTGGCTAATATTACTGGCCGCCACGGAATCAAGCAGAACATATTACGCCGTGGCTAATATTACTGGTCGCCACGGAATCAAGCAGAACATATTAGTGCACATTAGAGCGCTAAAATCCACCGACTAGCAGCGTATGTCTCAAAAGCCAAAGCTATTCTATCCTAATCTAACCAAACGCAACATAAGCAACCGTAACTGAACTCAACCTAACGTTCCGCGACCACAATCTCTGGCCTCTCCTGAGCCAAGCAAAACAAATTACTGCACAGCAGAAGGCAGAAATCCAC
>NW_016967581.1:0-695 GCF_001483705.2 Eufriesea mexicana
GCAATGTAGAGCGCAGAAATGCACCGAATAGCAGTGTATAGGACAAAAGTCAAATATAACCTGTCCAAACCTTCCTAACCTAACACAAATATACGTAACCGAACTCAACCTAACGTGCCGAGACCACTATTACTGGCCACCGCAGAGCCAAGCAGAGCACATTGACGTACAGTAGAGCGCAGCAATTCGCGTATATCAGATTATAGCACAATATTCTATACCATCATATCCTAACCTCACCAAACGTAACATATCCAAGCGCAGCGTAACAAAATGTAACGTGCCGAGGCCGCTACTGCTTATCTCCACAGGTCCAAGCAGAATATACTAGGGCACAGCAGGGCGCAGAAATCCATCGTTTTGCTGTGTATAGCACAAATGTCAAAGTAGCCAGCCTTACCTAGCCAAACGTGACATATTCAGACGTAGCTTGGTAAGACCTAACATGACGACACCATTACTGTTGGCCACCATAAGCAGAATGTAACGGAGCACAGTAGTGCGCAGAAACCCATCGTATTGCATTGAACAAGAGGCGAAGATGCCCTGACCTAACCTGTCCAAACCTAACATAACCAAACGTAACATAACTAAACCTAAAGTCCCGAGACGACAATTACTGGCCTCCGCGTAGCCAAGCAAAACATATTAGAGCATATTAGAGCGCATAAATCCAACAAAATGTAGTGTATAGC
>NW_016967582.1:0-963 GCF_001483705.2 Eufriesea mexicana
GATTCTATGGATTTCTGCGTTCTACACTCCACTAATGCGTTCCGCTTGGCTCTGGAGAGCCCAGCAATAGTGCTTTGGGGCACGGTAGTTTGAGTCATGTTACGCTTGGTTATGCTGCGATTGGATAGGTGAGGAGTGGATATTTTCGACCTTAGTGCTATATTCTGTTATAAGGTGGTTTTCTGCGCCCTACAGAGCTATAGTATCTTCGACTTGGCTCTGGGAAGGCCAGCAATTGTGGTCTCGGCACGTTATATTGAGTCAGGTTACGTTCGGTTCTATTGGGATGGGCAAAGATTGGCCGGAGTAGCTTAATCTTTTGTGCTGTACACAGCTTTTCGGAGGATTTCTCTGCTCTACTGAACTCTATTATGTCCTGCTTAGCACTGGGGAGCTCAGTAATAGCGCTCTCGGCACGGTAGCTTGAGTTAGGCTATGTTCGGGTATGTTCCAATGGTTTGGGTTATGCTTAGGTGGTATCTATTTTTCCGATATACACAGCGATTCTATGGATTTTTGCGTTCCACTCTCCATTAATATGCTCCTCTTGCTTCCGTGGAGGCCAGCTATAGTGGGCGCTGCATGTTAGGTTGAGTTTGGCTACGTTCGGTTATGTTAGGCTTGGATATGTTAGGAGAGGGTAGCTTTGACTTTAGTGCTATAGTCTGATATTAGGTGTATTTTCTGTACCCTACAGTGCTGTAATATTTTCAGCTTGGCCCAGGGATGCCAGCAACAGTGGTCGCGGCACGCCAGGCTCTGCTAGGTTACGCTCGTTTCTGTCAGGTTCGGTTAGGTTAGGAATGGGTAACTTCGACTTTTGTGCTATATACCGCAATTCGGTGGACTTCTTCGCTCTACTGTGATCTAATGTTCCTGCTTTGCTCTGGGAATTCCAGAAATAGTGGCCGCGGCCTGTTGGGTTGAGGTGCGTTACGTTTGGCTAAGTTGCGATTGGTTACG
>NW_016967583.1:0-527 GCF_001483705.2 Eufriesea mexicana
GTTCTGCTTGGATCTGGGGAGGCCAGCAATGCAGGTCTCTTCTCGCTTGCTTTAGTTATTCCCTGTGCGCTAGATTAGGTTATGTCTTGTTTGATTATGGTGGCTTTGACATCTGTGCTAAACACTTCTGCTCGGTGGATTTCTGCGATCTGCTGCGATCTAATGCTCTCTTCCTTGCACCGAGGTAGCCAGAAATAGTGGCCGCGACGAACTAGCCTCTGTTCGGTTACATTCTGTTAGATACGGTATGCTTGGGTTTGTTTGGGATATCATATACTTTTGTGCTGTATACTGCCGTAAAATGAACTTCTGCGCTCTGCTCTACTCTAATAAGATCGGTCTGGCGATGGGGAGTCCGGCAACAGTGATCGATGCACGATAGGTTGGGTTTGGATGCGTTTGGTTATGTTACGTTTGGTAAGGTTAGGATAGGGCATCTTTGGCCCTTGTGCTATACACTGCAGTGCGGTGAATTACTGTGATCTGCTTTACCCTAGCATATTCTGCTTGGATTTTTAGAGGCAAGC
>NW_016967584.1:0-2063 GCF_001483705.2 Eufriesea mexicana
CCGTCCGAACTGCCTGCGTGTGGGGCGGCCGATATCTACGGATACCTCCAGCGCGGCGGTGACAGGGCTCCAGATGAAGGGGCCGTTTCGTTGAGGCTAATGTACCGACGGCCCGTGATGACCGTCCTGCGAGCTCGGCCGTGGAATCCGAGCAGCCGGGCGCACCGGCCGTTCGGGACTCTGCTCCATGTGCTGTATGCGTGGGTGCGATGCGGCAGCCGACACCCTTTCCGCCTAACGCAGGTGCCAACCAAGCACGGGTGCCTCGGATTGTACCTGTGTCGCATCGTGCGGAAAAGTGATACGCGGTCTCATCCCTGGCGGGAAGGGCTGGACACGGCGCAGCTCACGCTGGAGGTATGTGCGGTGTGGGCTCGCCAGCGCCGGGTACACTCTCGCGTGGTGGGTCGGGACATCCCGTCCTCCGTCGTCGTTGCACAGATGGCAGAGAGTGAAGGAGGGTGGCGTGCGGTGGCTTGCACCTGCGAGGCGGCTACGATACGGATGGAGGCCGCGGAGAGAGCCCGCGAGCGCAGCACGTGCTCCACGCGCGTAGGGCCGGGTAGGTTGCGACCGCACCATTGCTTGGCGCAAAGCGTCCAGCCGGATGGGTTAACGCGTTTGCGCTCCGCCTTCCTGAGCGCTGCTGTACACACAGCAGGGGGACCGTCCGTTTCTCCTGTTGTAACCTGGGCCAGGGAGATCACGGGTAGGCGTTTCCGGTCCCATCTGCTCGAGAGACCGCGGTCCGTGCGCGCGGCGCCGCGAGATAGTCACGCGGGGTCTGCAGGGTATGCGTGCGTTGCGGTGCGTTGGTATGCGTGATGTGTGTGCCTGTAGACGACCCGTCTCGGGCGCATGGACATGGATATCCATGGTGTGGTCTCCCGTCGCGCCGGGAGGAAACTACGGCAGCTACGCGAGCGCATCCTGTCAATTTCGTCGCTGCGAAGTTCAGGGCGCTCCGAAATGCGAAGGGCTGGCCATCGTGGCGGTTTCAGTTGGTAAAAATCCAACATTATCCCGCACGCTGCGCCAGGGTGCCCAGGTGCCTTTGGAAGGTCCTGCACGCGAAAAAAAAGAAAAAAGGTATAGCTTTGACTTCTCTGCTGTACACTGCCATTCGCTGGATTTCTGCGCTCTACTGTGCTCTAATGTATTCTGCTTGGCTCTGTGGAAGTCGGCAATGGTGGTCTCTGCGCGTCAGGTTGAGCTCGGTTAGGCTTGGTTCAGCTTTGTTAGGAAATGTTTGGTCGGTATAGCTACGACTTTCATGGTATATGCTGTTACTCTTTTGGTATCTGCGCTGTACACTCCTCTAATAAGTTCCGCTCTCTCTCGGCGGCCAGCAATCGTGGTCGCGGCAAGTTACTGTGTGTTATGTTACGTTTGTTTAAGTAACGTTAGTGTGGGTTACGTTTGGACAGCTTTAACTTTCGTGCTACACACCTATGTTCTATGGACGTCTGCGCCCTACTGTGCTCTAGTATGGTTTGCTTGGTTCTAGGGATGCAGCAACAGTGGTTTCGGCACGTAGGTTTGAGTTAGGCTACGTGCGGTATGATCAGCTTGGTTCAGGTTATGTTAGGGTAACTTTGACTCTGGTGCTCTACACTGCAATGCAGTGTCTTTCTGCGGTCTACGTTGCTCTACCATACTCTGCTCAGTCGCCAGCTATTGCGGCCGTGCCCGGCCAAGTTAGGATATGCTACGTTAGGTTGGGATAGGTTAGCCTACGTTTGGTCAGGACATCTTTGACTTTCGCGCTGTTCGCAGTTATTCGGTGGATCTCTGCAAACTGATGTGCTGTATCATATTCTGCTTGGTCCCGGGGAGGCCAGCAACAGTGGTGGTGGCATGTCATGTTGAGTTAGTCTACGTTTGGTCAGGTTGCGTTAGTTAGGGTTAGGTTTGGATAGCTTCGCCTTTCCTGCTATTCGCTGCGATCGAATGGATTTCTGCGCTCTACACTCCCCCACTATAGCCAGATTTACTCTGGTGAGGCCAGCAATAATGTTCGCTGTACGGTAGGTTGAGTTAGGCTAAGTTTGGCTATGTTAGGG
>NW_016967585.1:0-795 GCF_001483705.2 Eufriesea mexicana
ACAAGAGACAATGCTACCATATCCTAACCTAACCAAACGTGACGTATCCAAACGTAACATAACACATCCTGGCGTGCTGGGACTGCTATTGCTGGCCTCCCCGGTTCCAAGCAGCACATACTAGCACAAAGTAGAGCGCAGAGACCCACCGAACAGCAGTGTACAACACGTACGTCAATGCCCTCCAAACCTAACCCAGACCAACGTAACCTTGCTAAACGAAACTTAACTAAACCAAACGTGCCTAGAACATTATTGCTAGCATCCCCAGAGCCGAGCAGAGTAAATTAGAGCAACGAAGAGCGCATAAATCCACCGAACAGCAGTGTGTAGCGCAAGAGTCGAAGATATCCTAACCTAACCTAACATAACCAAGCCTAAACAAGAGAAAAATGACTAAACCTGACGAGCAGATTCCTCTAGTGCAGGGCAACCCAGAGCCAAGCAGAACAAATTGGTGAGCAGTGGAGCTCAGTAACCTCCGTATACCAGTGTATAACACAAAAGTCATTGCCACCGAAAAGTAGTATAGAGCACAAAAGCCAACACTATCGTATCCTAACCTAACCAGACAAGACATGAGCGAACGCTACGAAACCCAACCAGACGTGCCACGACCTCTACCGCTGGCATCACGAGAGTTACGCACAGCATAGCATACCAATGTAAAATGCAGAAATCTTCGGAATAGCAGTTTATACCACAAGAAATCTTCGGAATAGCAGTTTATACCACAAAAGTCAAAACTATTCCAGCGAAACATAAACGGAGCAAACCTAACCAAGCGTAATATAA
>NW_016967586.1:0-832 GCF_001483705.2 Eufriesea mexicana
GGTTAGGATTTCTTTGACGTTTGGGCTGTACACTGCAATTCGGTGGAATTCTGCGCTATACATTGCCCTGAATGCTCTGCGCGACTCTGGAGAGGCGAGCAATTGTGTATGTCGCTCGTTAGGTTGTGTTAAATTACGTTTGTGTATGTTAGGTTAGGTTAAGTTCAGGCAGGATTGCTTCGGCTTTCGTGCCATGCACTGCTATTCGGTGCATTTCTATGATCTACTGAGCTCTATTATATTCTGCTTGGCTCAGGGGGGCGGGGCCTGAAGCAGCGGCCGCGGCAAACTAAGTTGTGTTATGCTACGTTTGGTTCGGTTAATTTAAGTCAGTTTTGGTATTGAGGTTATCTTCGACTTACGTGCAATACACGATAATGCGGTGGATTGCTGCGCTCTGCAGTGCTCTAGATCATTGTGCTTGTCTCTCTGGAGGACAGAAATAGTGGTCCCGTCATGAGAGGTTTAGTTCAGCTACGTTTGTTTACGTTATGTTTGGCTTGGTTGGGGTAGGCTACTATGACTTTTGCTCTGTACACTGCTTTTTGGTGGATCCCTGCATTCCACTGTGCCCTAGTATGTTCTGCTTGGCTGTTGCGAGTCCAGCAATATTGGTCTCGTCGCGGTATGCTCAGATAAACTACATACGGTTAGGTTATTCTTTGCCAGTTTGGGTTATGATGACCTCGACTCCTGCGCTATACGCTGCTATTCGGTGGATTTCTGCGTCCTGCATTCCTCTAGTGTAGTCTGCTCGGCCCTGGGGAACCGAGAAATAGCGGTCGCTGCACGTCATGCTGAGATTGGTTACGTTTGGTCAGGTTAGGCTAGG
>NW_016967587.1:0-610 GCF_001483705.2 Eufriesea mexicana
TGGTTGAAGGCGTTATGCGACCTATTCACCAAGCTATAACGGACTATAGATTTTGAATAGACCAATTCCCTGGCAAGAAGATGAATGTACTTGCCATTGGATTGAAGGCGTTAGGCAATCTATGCACCAAGCTATAACATGTTATAGATTTTGAATAGACCTATCTTCTGGCAAGTAGATGTATGTATATGCCATTGAATTGAAGGCGTTAGGCCGTCTATTCAACAAGCTATAACAGATTATAGATTTTCGATATACCTATTGTCTGGCAAGTAGATGGCTGTACTTGCCAGGAAGGCGTTGGGCGACCTATTCCCCATGCTATTACAGAATATAGATTTTGAATAGATATATTATCTGTCAAGTAGACGCCTGTACTTGCCATTGAATTGAAGGCGGTAGGCGTTGTATTCACCAAGCTATAACGGATTATAAATTTTGAATAGACCTCTTCTCTGGCAAGTAGATGACTGCACTTGCCATTGGATTGAAGGCGCTAGGCGATCTATTCCCCGAGCTATATCATGTTATAGATTTTGAATAGTCCTATTCTCTGGCAAGTAGATGGCTGTACTTGACATTCGATTGAAGGCGTTACGCGATCTATTCA
>NW_016967588.1:0-2650 GCF_001483705.2 Eufriesea mexicana
CTGGAAGTCCGGCAACTGTGGTCTCGTCTCCTAATGCTGTGTCGAGTTACGTTCGTTAGGATGTGTTATGCAATTTGAGGTCAGGATAGCATTGGCGTTTGCGCTGTGCGGTGCGATTCTGCGAATTTCTGTATTCTACGCTCCACTAGTGTGTTCCGCTTGGCTCTGGGGAGACCAGTAATTGGCGTCGTGGCACGCTATGTTGAGTTATGTTACGCTCGGCTATGTTACGGTTGGTCAGGTAACGAGAGGATAGCTTTGACTTTATTGCAATAGTCTGCTATTAGACAGATTTCTGCGCCATGCTGTGCTCCAATGCTGTCAGCTTGTCGCTGTGATTGCAAGCAACAGTCGTCTCGGCACGTTATGTTGAGTCATGTTACGTTCGGTTAGGTTGGGTTAGGCAATGTTTGGTCAGGTCAGCTCTAACTTTTGCGCTGTCCGCTGCTATTCGGTGGATCTGTGCGCTCTACTGTGCTCTAATTTGCCCAGCTTGGCTTTGGGGTGGGCAACAATTGCGGTCTCGCCACGATAGTTTGAGTTATGTTACGATTGGTTAGGATAGGGGAGGATATCGTTGACTTTAGTGCTATAGTCTGCTATTACGTAGATTCCTGCCCCCTGCAGTGCTCTAGCATTTTCATTCTGGCTCAGGGAAGGCCAGCAGCATTCGTCTCGGCACGTTACGGTGAGTCAAGTTACGTTCTGTTAGGTTGGGTTAGGAAATGTTTGGTCAGGATAGCTTTACCTTTCTCGCTGTACGCTCCTATTGGATGGATTTATGCGCGCTACTGTGGTCTAGTACGTCCTGCTTGGCCCTGTGGAGGGTAGCAATAGCGGTCTCGGCACGCTAGGTTGAGTCAGATTGTGTTCGGCTATGTTGCGTTGGCTTGGGTTAAGTTTGGATAGCTTTGACTTTACTTATGTACACTGGGATTCTACGCATTTATGCGTTCTACTCTACGCTAGTGTGCTCTGCTTGGATCTGGGGTGCACATTAATACTGGTCGCGGCACGTTAGGTTACGTTAGGTTACGTTTGTATATGTTACGATTGGTTAGCTTACAAGGGTTTATCTTTGACTTTAGTGCCATGGCCCGGTATTAGATGAGCTTCTGCGCCCTAATGTGCTCCAATATTTTCTGCTTGGCTCTGGGAAAGCCAGCAATAGTGGTCTCGGCACGGTATGCTGAATCTTGTTACGTCCGGTTAGGTCGGGTTAGGCTAAGTTTGGTCAGGGAATCTTTAACTTTTCTGCAGTTCACAGCTTTTCGGTAGACTTTTGCGCTCTACTGAGTTCCAGCGTATCCTGCCTGTCTGTGGGGAGGGCAGCAATAGCGTTCTCGGCAAGTTGGGTTAATTTCGGCAATGTTTGTATACGTTCCGTTTGTTTGGGTTACTTTTTGGTAGCTTTCACTTTCGTGATATTCACTGCGATTGTTTGGATTTCTGCGTTCTACTCTCCACTAATGTGCTCTGCTTGGATCTGGTGAGGCCAGCATTTGTGATCGCTGCACGTGGGTCTGAGTTAGGATACGTTTGGTTTTCTTACGTTTGGCTAGGTTAGGAGAGGATAGCTTTGACTTTAGTGCTACAGTCGCTATTAGGTGGATTTCTCCGACCTACATTACTCTAATGTTTACAGCTTCGCTCTGTGAATGCCAGCAATAGCGGTCTCGGCATATTAGGTATAGTAATGCCGTGTTTGGTTGTGTTCTGTTGGATTGGGTTATGTTTGAGTAGCTTCGGCTTTTCTGATATACACTGCGATTCTAAGGCCATCTGCGTCCTACTCTCCGCTAATGTGCTGTGCTTGGCACTGGGGAGGCCAGAAATAGAGGATGCGTTCACGATATGTCGAATTAGATTGCGCTTTGTTACGTTACGATTGGTTACGTTAGGATAGGGTACCTTCGACTTTATTTCTATTGACTACTATTGTGAGAATATCTGCGCCCTACCGATCTTCAATATTTTCATCTTCGCATCGTGAATGCCAGAAATTGTGGTCTCCGCACGTTGCGATGAGTCAGGTTACGCTGGGTTTGGATGGGTTAGAATAAGTTTGGTTAGGGTAGCCCTAGCTACTGTGCTGTACGCTGCTATTCGAAGGATTTCTGCGTTCTACCCTGCTCCAGTATATCCTGCTTGGCCCTGGGGTGGGCCGCAATAGCGGTCTCTGCACGTTAGGTTGAGTTATGCTCCGTTTGTGTATGTCAGGATGGGTTAAGCTAGGAGAGGATATCTTTTACTCTTGCGCTATAGTTTGCTTTTAGTTGGATTCGTGCGCCGTACCGTGCTCTAATATTTTCAACTTGGCTATGGGAAGGCCTGGAATATTGTCCTGGGCGCGTTATGCCGATTCAGGTTACGATCGGTCAGGTTGGGTTAGGCTAAGTTTGGTTAGGATAGCTCTACCTTTTCTGCTGTACACTGATATTCGGTGGACTTCTGCGCTCTACAGTACTCTAGTATATCATTCTTGACACGTTGGGGGGGGGGGCAGCTATAGCCGTCTCGGCACATTAGGAATGGTTATGCCATGTTTGGCTATGTCCTGTTGTTCGTGGTTAGGTCTGAGTAGCTCTGGCGTTTCAGACATACACTGCGACTCCATCGGTTTCTGCGTCCTACTCTCCACTAATATACG
>NW_016967589.1:0-350 GCF_001483705.2 Eufriesea mexicana
CGGTGCGATATGTTTGGTTAGGCTACGTTTGCATATGGCAAGTTTGGATATTTGAGGACAGAATAGTTTACGCTTTTGTGCCATTCACTACTTTTCGGTCCATTCCTGCGATCTACTGCGCGCTGATATGTTCTGCTTGGCTCTGCGGTGACCTGAAATAGCGGTCTCGGCACGTACGATATGTTCTGCTTGGCTCTACGGTGACCTGAAATAGCGGTCTCGGCACGTTATGTTGAGCTAGGATACATTTGGATATGCCACCTTTGGCTAGGTTAGGATAGGTTGCGTTGACTTTTGTGCATTACACTGCTATTCGGCGGATTCCTGTAATCGGCCTTGCTGTACTGCAT
>NW_016967590.1:0-2487 GCF_001483705.2 Eufriesea mexicana
GTAAAGTTCCGAGACCACCCTGGCTGGCATTCGCAGAGCCAGGCTGAAAATATTACTGAACTGCAGGGCGCAGGGAGCCACCTAGAAGCAGACTATAGCACTAAAGTGAAAAATATCATCTCTTAACCTAACCAATCATAACATTTCCAAACGCAACGTACCTCAAGCTGACGTGCCGCGACCACTACTGCTGGCCCTGCAGAGCCAAGCAGGACACACTAGTGGACACAGGAGTGCAGAAATCCGTAGAATCGCTGTGTAAAAGCGATGAAACCCAAACCAAAACCAGACCGATATTTCACAACGAAACATAGCATAAGACAACCTGACGTGCCTAGACCGCTATTGCTACCATCCCCAGCGCCAAGCAGGACATGCTAGAGCAGAGTAGGGCAGCAAAACCCGCCGAATGGCTGTGTACAGTACAAAAGTTAAAGCTATCCTGAACAAACTTATCCTAACCCAACCTAACCGAAAGTAACCTGACCTAACGTAACGTGCCGAGAACACTATTGCTGGCTTTACCATAGCCAAGGTGATAAACTAGAGCACAGCAGGGCGCAGGATACCACCTTATGGCGGACAATAACATTGAAGTCAAAGTTATCCTCCCCAAACCTAACCAACCGTAACATAACCAAACATAGGCTAACTCAACCTAACGTGCCGAGACTGCTACTGCTGTCCTGCCCAGAGCCAAGCAGGACATGCCAGAGCAAATCAGTGCGTAGAAATCCACCGAATAGCAGTGTACAGCACAAAAGTTAAAGCTACCCTTTCCAAACGTAGCCTAGCCCAACCTAACCAAACGTAGCCTGACTCATCATAACGTGCCGAGACCACACTTCATGGCCTTCCCAGAGCCAAGCAGAAAACAATAAAGCGCCGTTGTGAGCAGGAATCCACCTAGTAGCAGAAAATGGCAATAAATTCAAAGCTATCCCCTCGTAGCCTAATCATCCGTGATACAGCCAAACGTATCCTAGCTTAACGTAACGTGCCACGAGCACTATTGCTGACCAACCCAGGGTCAAGTGGAACTCATTAGTGGAAAGTAGAACGCAGAAATCTATATATTGGCAGTGTACATCAGAATAAATCACGCCGAGAACACTACTACTGGCATTGCCATAGCAAAGTTGAAAACATTGGAGCACATTATAGCGAAGAAGCCCACCGAATAGCGTTGTATAGCACCAAAGACAAAGCAGACTTCCATAATGTTGCCAAACGTAACACACACAAACGTAGCCTAACTCAACCTAACATGGCGAGACCACTACTGCTGGCCTCCACAGAGACAAGCAGAATGTGATAGGGCAGAGTGGTGCGTAGAAATCATCTACATTGCTGTGAACAGCACAAGAGTCGAAGATATCCTACCATAACGTGACCTAACCTAACCTAACCAAGCGAAGCATTGCTCGCAGCAACCTTCAGCGACCACTGCTCCTGGCTGCCCTAGAGCCAAGCAGGAGGTTGTGGAGCAAAGTGCATCACAGAAATATACCGAACAACAATGTACAGCGCGCAAGTCTAAATTTCCCTAACTATACATAGACGAACCTTAAATAACCAATCATTACATAACACATCCAAACGTGCCACGGCCACTGTCGCTCTCCCCCACTGTCGAAGAGAGTATGGTAGAGCAATGTAGAGCGCAGAAATCCACCGAATGGCAGTGTATAGCACACAAGCCGACGATATCCCAACATAACCTGACCTAAACTAACCTAATAGAACGTACAGCATCTCAACGTGTCGTGCCGCGACCACTGCCCTTGGCCTCCACAGTTCCAAGCAGAATGTTATAGAGTACAGTAGACCGCAGAAATCCATCGAATATAAGTGTATAGCACGAAAGTCAAAGTTATCCTAACCAAACCTAATCAAACCTAACCAAACCTAACATAACCAAATGTGGCCTAACACAACCTGAGGTGCCACGGCCGCTACTGGTCGGCTCCCCAGGGTCGAGCCGAGTATAATAAAACAATGTAGAGCGCAGGAATCCCCGGAATAGCATTTTACCCCATAAACATCGAAGAAATCATAACCAAGCCTTCCTAACCTAACCTAACGAAATATAACCTTACACAAGCTATCGTGCCGAGGCCACTATCACTGGCCGCAGCACAGCCAAGCAGAGCATATTAGGGCACATTCGAGCACAGAAGCCCACCGAATAGCGGTGTATAGCACAAAATACAAAGTAGCATATCATAACCTAGCCAAACGTAACATAGCCAAGCGTAACATAACTCAACCTAACATGACGAGACCACTATTGCCGACCCCACAAAGAAGAGCAAAATTCACTAGACCACTGTAGTGCGCAGAAACCCACCGCATTGCAGAGAGCAGCCCAAAGGTCGAAGATGTCCCAACCTAACCTGACCTAACCTATGACAGCCAAACGTCTAATAACTCATCCTTACGTGCCACGGCCCTGTTTCTCGCCTCCCCAGACACGAGCAGAATATA
>NW_016967591.1:0-602 GCF_001483705.2 Eufriesea mexicana
GAATTAATTCACTGGTTATTACTTGAACAATATCATGCTAATGTTTAAAAGTACCTATAATTTGCAAAAGTGTAAAAATTATTAAACTTATTTCTAATAACAAATTGGTCACAACGTAAATTTATAATACAAGTGGAAAAGTTACTAAATTATAGGCTATTACTAGTATACATAACGTATTTGCGTGAAAATGTATCTATAATTAGCAAAAAGTTAATAAATTACTACATTTATTGTTAATAACAAATATTTTGCAACGTATATTAACGATAAACGTATATTAACGATAAAAGTAAAAAAAGTTAATAAATTATTAGCTATTACTTAAACAAACTACGTATTTGTGTTGAAATATATTCGTAACTTACAAGAAGCTAATAAATTAGTAAATTTATTGCTAACAGCAAATTAAAATTGTTGATGAGAAATAGTTTGTAACGTATATTAACGATAAAAGTCAAAAAAGTTAATAAACTATTAGCTACTACTTAAACAAACAACGTATTTGTATTAAACTGTATTCGTAACTTACAAAAAGATAATAAATTAATAAATTTATTGTTAATAACAAATTAAAATCGTTGGTAACAAATAGTTTGCAA
>NW_016967592.1:0-1805 GCF_001483705.2 Eufriesea mexicana
TGTATGGAAGGGCGAATGTATGGCTGTATGCATGGATGGATGAATGGATGTATGTATGGATGTTTGTGCGGATGTATCTATGGAAGTATATATGGATGAGGGTATGGGTGTATGTATGGATGTATGTATGGATGTATCTGTAGATGTATGTATGGAAGTATGTATAAATGAATGTATGATTGTACGTATGGATGTATGCATTGATGTATGTATGGACGTATAGAAGGATGGATGTATTGGTGAATGGATGTATGGATGGATGGATGTATGGATATTGTATGGATGCATGGAGGTATGGATGGATGGAAGAATGTATGGGTGTATCTATGAACGAATGTATGGATGTATGGATGGATGTATGAGCGGATGTGTATGGATGTATGGATGCGTGTATTGAAGGTCGTATGTATCGATGCATGTATGGATGGATGTTAGGATGTATGTACGGATGGATATATGGATATATGTGTGGATGTATGTATGGATGTGTGTATAAATGCACGTGCGGATGTATGGATGGATGTATGGATGGATGTGTGTATGGGTGTATGTACGGACGAACGTATCTCTGTATGTATGGGTATATGTATTGATGTATGTATGGTTGTATGGATGGGTAGATGGACGAATTGTTGTATGGATGTATGGATCGATGGATGTATGGATGGGTGGATGCATGTATGGATGGTTGTATGGAATGATGTATGTACGGATGGATGGATGTATAGATGGATGGCTTTATGGATGTATGGATGTATGGTTGTATGTATGCATGGATGTACGTATGTATGGATGTTCGGTTGAATGTATGTACGGATGTCTATACGTACGGATGTATGGATGTACGGAAGTATATATGTGTGTATGTATGAATGAATGGATGAATGAGCGCATGGATGTATGGATGTATTTATGGATGGATGTATGGATGTATGTATGATAGGATGCATGGATGGATGGATGGATTTATGGATATGTGGATGTATGGATGTATGGATGAATGGATGTACGGATGAATGGATGTATGGATCGATGGATGTATGGATGGGTTGATGTATGGATGGACGGATGTATGGAACGATATGTGTATGTCTGTATGTATGTGCGGGTGGATGAATGGATGGGTGGGTGGACTGAGAGCGGGTGAAAGGATGGGTGGAAGAACGGATGCATGGATGGAAGGAAGGGCGTATGTATGGATGCATGAATGGATGGATGTATGGATGTATGTACCGATGTATGTATGAATATATCTGTGGATGTGTGTATGGATGTGCGTATGGACGTACGCATGGATGTATTTACGGATGGATGTTTGTATGGTTGGACGGATTTATGGATGTAAGGATGTGTGGATGCATGGTTGTATGGATGGATGTATGTATGGATGTATGTATAGATGTATGCATGGATGTACGTATGGATGTATGTATGGGCGTTTGTATGGATGTATGTATGGATGTATATATGTATGTATGTATGGATGTATGTATGGATGTGTGCGAGGGTGTATGTATTTATCCATGGATGTATGTATGTATGAGTGTATGTATGGATGTATGCACTGATGTATGTATGAATGCATGGATGGATGGACGCATCGGTGCATGGATGTATGGATGGATATATGTGTGGGTGGATTGAGGTATGGATAGACGGGTGTACGGATGTATGGATGTATGGATGTATATCTGCAAGGGTGTATTGATGTGTGGATGTATGGGTGTATGGATGTATGGATCTATGGATGTATTGATGTACGAATGTATGGATGTACGGATGTGTGGATGTATTGATGTATATAT
>NW_016967593.1:0-2385 GCF_001483705.2 Eufriesea mexicana
GCGCAGAAATCCATAGAATCGCAGTGTATAGCAGAAAAATCAAACCTATCTATGCCTTGCACACTCAAACGTAAACTAACCGTATGTAACGTACCACAGCCTAACATGCTGCGTCCACCATTTCTGTCTTCCCAGAGGAAATCAGAAAGCTATCAGAGAATAGTAGAACGGAGGAATGCACAGAATTGCGGCGAGTAGCGCAGAAGTCAAAGGTAACCTATCGTAACCTTACCAAACCTAGCATCACCAAACGTAGCCAAACTTAAGCTATAGTGCCGCCAATAATATTGCTGACCTCCACAGAGCCAAGCAGAACATATTAGACGAAAGTGCGGCGCAGAAATCTATAGAATCGCTGTGTAAAGAATAGAAGTCAAAGGTATCCCAACCTACCCCAAATTAACATAACATATCCTAAGGCAGCAAAGGTGATCGTAACACGCCGCGACCACTATTGCTGGCCTCAACAGGGTCTAGTTGATTAGAGTACAGCACAGCGGAGGGCAGGAATCCAACGAATAGATGTGTATAGCACGAAAGCCAAAGCTGTCCTAACCAAAGCTTTCCTAACCTGATCCAACCAAACGTAACCTAACTCTACCCAACGTGCCACGAGCACTGTTGCACTCATCTCGAGAGTCCAACAGGGTTCAAGAGAGCAATGTATGACGCAGGAATCCACCGAACAGCAGTTTACAGCAGTAGAGTCCAAGCTACCCTATCCTACCCCATGCAATCGTAATATAGCCAAATGCAACATAACCTAACACAACGTGCAGAGACCACTATCGCTGGCCTCCCTAGGACCAAGAGGAGTATACTAGAGCACAGTAGAACGCAGAAATGCACCCGATAGCAGTGCATAGCTCAAAATTCAGAGTGATCCTAACCAAACCAGGCCTTTCCTAAACAAACCAAACGTAGAATAACCATACCTATCGTGTCACGGTCGCTACTGCTGCTCTGCCCAGATCAGAGCAGAGTATAATAGAGCGATGAAGCGCGGAGAAATCCGCCGAATAGAAGAGTATAGCACAACAGTCGATGCTAACCTCTCCTAACCTAACCCATCGTAATGTTAACATACGTAGCCTAACAAAACCTTTCGCGTCACGGCCACTATTGCTGGCCTCCCCAGATACGAGCGGAGCATAGTAGAGCACAGTAGTGCTCATAATTCCACCCGAAAATAGTGTATAACGCTAAAGGTAGAGCTATGCGAACCTAACCCAGGCTAAGGTAAGATAACCAAACGTATCCTAACTCAACGTAACGTGCCGCGATGAGTAATCACTGCGTTGCGAGAAGCAAGCAAGTTGTGGTGGCGTTTAGAGCAACGGAGAAATCAATTGAATCGCAACGTACATCAGAAAAATCGGTGCAATTCACGCCTTACCCAGGCTAACATAAAATATCGAAACCCAGTTCAACCTAGCATGCCGCAGCAGCTATTTCAAGCATCCCAAGAGCAAAGCAGTGCGCATTAGATCATAGTAGAGTGGAGAAATCCACCGAAAAGCAGTATGTAGCACAGAAGTCCGAGGTATCCTACCCTAACCGAACAAACCGTTACACTACCAAACGTAACCAATCTAAATCAAACGTGCCCCTACCCCTGTTCATGTCCACCCAAGAGCCAAGCAGAGCTTATTTGGGTATAGCAGGGAGAAGAAATCCACAAAACCGCATTGTACAGCAGAAAAGTCCAGGATATATGCACCAAACCCAAACTGACGTAAACTAACCTACGGTAGCCAACCTCAACGTAACGTTCCGCGGCCACTACTGCTAGCCTCCCGAGGGTCATGCATATTATAGTAGATTACAGTGGAGGAACGGAATCCACTGAATAACTGTGTACAGCACGAAAGTCATAGCTACCATAACCAAACTTAACCTAGCCTAACCTGACCAATCGTAACCTATCTCAACATGACGTGCAGCGACCGCTATTTCTCGGATCCCCAGAGCCGATCAGAGTATAGTAGAGCAATGCAGAACGCAGGAATCCACCGAATAGCAGCGTATAGTGCAGGAGCCGAGGGCATCCTAACCCAACCTGGCAAAGAATAACCTACCCGTATGTAGTGTATCTGAGCATACCGTGACGAGACCAATATTTCTGGGCTCCCCACAGCCAAGCAGAACGTTCTAGGGCACAGTGTAATGCAGGGATCCACCGAAAAGCAGTGCACAGAACAAAAGTCATAGTAGCCTACCCCAACCAAGCCAAACATAACGTAAACAAACGTAGGTGAACTAAACTTATCATGACGGGACCACTATTTCTGTCCTCCAGAGGGACAAGCACAATGTAAGAGGGCACTGCAGAGCGCAGCAATCCACCGCATTGTCGTGTATATCACATAAGTTGAAGATAACCTG
>NW_016967594.1:0-582 GCF_001483705.2 Eufriesea mexicana
TGGTGGCTCTCTACGCTCTACTGCGCCCTAGTATATCCTGCTGTTCTCAGGAGATTCCAGCAGCAGTGTTCCCGGCATATTAGGATGAGTTAGGATACCTTTGATTATATTATGTTTCGATATGTTAGGAGGGGATAGCATTGGCCTTTGCGCAATACACTGATATTACGTTCATTTCTTCCCTCTACATTGCTCTAACATTCTCTGCTCCACTCTGAGGTGGCCAGAAATAGTGGTCGCAGCACGAAGGGAGGAGTTGTGATACGGTCGGTCAGGTTAGGTTAGGTTAATGCATGAGAGCATATCATTGTCTTTTGTGCTCCGCACAGCTATTCGGTGGACTTCTGTGCTCCACTGTGCTATAATATGCTCTGCTCGTCTGTAAGGAGGGCAGAAATTGTGGTCTCGGCAAGTTAGGCTTAGTCATGTTACGTTTGGTTACACTAAATTTGGCAAGAGTAAGCTAGGATAGCTCTGACTTTCGTGCTTCACTCTGATATTCGGCGGATTACTGCGCAGAGCTGTGATCAAGCAGGCTCTGCTTTGCTCTGGTGAGGCCAAAAAATGTGGCCGCGGCTCGTT
>NW_016967595.1:0-685 GCF_001483705.2 Eufriesea mexicana
TGCTCGTCCCCAGGGATACCAGAAATAGCGGTTGTGGCACGACAGTTTGTGACATGTTACGTTCGGCTATGTTAATATTTCTTTTGCTAGGGCACGATAGCTTTGACTGTTCTGCTGTACGCAGCTATACGGTTGATTTCTGCAATCTACTGTGCACTAGTACGATCTGCTTGACTCTGCGGAGGCCAGGAATAGTGGTTTCGGCAAGATAAGTGGAGGTATGTTACCTTTGGTTGGGCTAAGTTGCGTGGGGTTAAGCTATGATTGCAGTGCCTTTTGTGCTGCACATTACTATTCCATGGTTTTCTGCGCTCTACGGTGCTCCTTTGTATTCTGCATATCTCTGGGGCGCCAGAAATAGAGGCCGCGGCACGTTACGTTGTGCCATGTTACGTTCGGTTAGGTTAGGTTGGGATAGGTTTGGTTATGGTAGCTTTGACTTTTGTGCTATACGCTACAAAATTCCTGCGCTCCACATTGCTCTACTATATCCTACTTGGCACTGTGGAGTCCTGCAACAGAGGTCTCGGCACGTTAGGCTGAGTTATGTTACGTTTGGTTGGTCTAAGTTGCGTTGGGTTAGGTAAGGTTTCCTGTGTCTTTTTTGCTGTACCCTACATTCTAATGATTTCTGCGCTCTGCACTCACCTAATATGCTTTGCTTTACTCCGAGGAGGCCAGAAGC
>NW_016967595.1:771-982 GCF_001483705.2 Eufriesea mexicana
CACTTGTCCTCCGCACTGCAATCATATTGATTTCTGTCGTCTACTCTCCTCTTTCAAATTCTGCCTATCCCAGGGGACGCAAGAAGTAGATGTCGCAGCACATTATGTTGAGGTATTTTACGTTCGGGTTGGTTATGTCAGGTTAGGATTTGTTGGTACAGCTTTAGCTTTTGTTCTATACACTGCTGTTCGGTGGATTTCTACACTCCAC
>NW_016967596.1:0-603 GCF_001483705.2 Eufriesea mexicana
TTTGCTGTAGCATGTTCTGTTTGCCTCCCGGGAGGGAGCAATGGTGGTCTCGGCACAAAATGTCGAGATGTGCTACGATTAGTCAGGTTACCTACTGTCATGTAGGGTCCGGGAATCTTTGGTTTTATGGACATACACTGCAATGCGGTGGATTTCTGCGCTCTGCTGCGCTCTAGTATATCCTGCTTGGCTCTGTGGTGGCCAGTGGTAGTGGTCTCGGAACGTAAGGTTGAGCTATGCCACGTTTGGTTATGTTACCTTTGTTGATGTTAGGATGTGATAGTTTGGACGTCAGAGCTATATACTGCTATCCACCGAATCCTGCGTTCTTCTGCACTGTAATGTTTTCTGCCTGGCTCTAGAGAGGACAGCAATAGTGGTCCCGGCGCACTGGCTTGCTTAGGCTACGCTTGCATATGACAAGTTTGGTTAGGATAGGAGAGAATAGCTTAGGCTTTTGTGCCATTCAATGCTATTCGGTGAATATCAGCAATCTACTGAGCTCTAATATGTTCCGCACGACTCTGTGGAGGCCAGAAGTAATGTCGTGGCTCGTTTGGTTGGAATATGTCACGATTGGCTTGGCTAGGTTAGGACATTTTT
>NW_016967597.1:0-1579 GCF_001483705.2 Eufriesea mexicana
CCTAACCAAATGTAAAGTAACTCAACCTGTCGTGCAACCGTCAAAATTTCAGGCCTCCCCAGATACGAGCAGTGAAAACTAGAGCAATGTAGTGCGCAGAAATCCACCGAATAGCAGTGTATAGCGCATAGGTCAAGGTTATCCTATCCTAACCTAACCAAACGTGACGCAACTAAATGCAGCCTAACTCCACCTAATAGACCTACAGCATTATTGGTTACCTCACCAGAGCCAAGCAGAATATAATATCGAGCAGTGGACTACAGAAGTGCACTTCGTTGCAGTGCAATACAAAACGGTTAAAGATATCCTATCCTAACCTGACCCAACCTAATCCAACGGAAAGCAGCCCAACACAACGTAACGTGCCGAGAAAACCGTTGCTGTCCTTCTCAGAACCAAGCTGAAGATATCAGAAGACAGTATAGCGCAGATATCCCCCGAAGAGGAGTCATAGCTCAATAGTCAATGTTATCCTTTCCTAGCGTAACCTACTGTGACGTACCCAAACGCAAGCTAACTCAACGTAACGTGCAGCGACCACTGTTGCTGGCCTCCGCAGACCCAAGCAGAATATACTAGAACACAGTAGAGCGCAGAAATCGAACGCATTCCAGTGAACAGTACAAGAGTCAAAGATATCCTAACATAAACTGCCATAACCTAACCTATCCAAGTGTATAACTCAACGTAACGTGCCGGTGACACAACTGCCGGGCCACCGAGAGCCATGCATAACATACTAGAGCGTAGTAGAGCGCAGAAACCCACCGAAAAGCAGTGTACAGCACAAAAGTCGGAGCTGCTCTGGCATAACCTAACTAAACATAGCATAACCAAACGTATCCTAACTCCACCTAACCGCCCCACACCATTATTGCTGACCTGCCAAGTGTTAAGCAGAATATACTACAGCACGGTAGATAACACAAGTCCGCTGCTATGCAGTGCAAAGCACAAGAGTATAGACAAGCTGACATAACATGGTCCAACCTAAACCACCCGAACTCAGCCTAACTATGCATTAGGTGGCGAGACCACCATTGCCGTCCTTCCCAGAGCCAAGCTGAGCGTATCAGATAACACTGCTGCGTGGAAATACGCCGAATAGCAGTGTATATCACTAAAGTCACAGCAATCCTATCCTAACCTGTCCGAACGTAATATAACAGAATGCATCCTAACCTAACCTAACCTAACCTGAGCTAACGAAACGCAGAATAACACAACCAATCACGCCGCGGCCACTATTGCTAGCCTCCCCAGAGCCGAGCAGAAGACATTGGGTACAGTATTGCGCAGAAATCCATTGAATCGCAGTGTATAGCAGAAAAGTCGAAGGTACCCAAGCCAAACCCATACCAACATAAAACAGCGAAACGTAGAGTAACTCAACATAACGAGCAGCGACCACTATTGATGGAACCCCAGTGCCAAGCAGAACACAGTAGAGCACGGCAGAGCGCAGAAAGCCACCAAACAGCAGCGTATAGCGCAAAAGTAAGGGATATCATGACGTAGCCTTACCTAATCTAACCTAATCAGGCGTAGGCAAACTAAGTCTAACGAGCAGAGACCA
>NW_016967598.1:0-657 GCF_001483705.2 Eufriesea mexicana
GACTAATATCGTGTTGAGTTATCTTTCTTGCATAAATGAGGAGGAAAGATTCTATTGGCGTGCGATTGCCATTGCAATGCTATAGAATCTAGCTGGAAAATTCAATTTTATTGACATTTTCTACTAATAGCGTGGTGATCCAACTTCCATGCATAAATAGGGAGGAAAGATACTTTTGTTCCGCTATAGCCATAGCAATGCTGCAGAATCCGGCTGGAAACTTCAATTTTAGTGTATTTTCGACTAATATCGTGGTGAGCAAGCTTCCTTGCATAAGTATGGTGGAAAGATACTTTTGGCGTGCTATAGCCATTGCAATGCTGTAAAATCTGCCCGGAAAATTCAATTTTAGTGACATTTTCGACTAATACCATGGTGAGCTAACTTTCTCGCAACGTAAACAAGGAGGAGAGATTATAGTGGCAAGGTAAAAAAATTGCAATGCTATAGAATCTTGTTGGAAAATTCAATTTTAATGTCATTTTCGACTAATAGCGTGGTGAGCCAACTTCCTTGCATAAGTGAGGACGAAAGATACTTTTGGCCTACTATAGCCATTGCAATGCTGCAGAATCGGGCTGGAAGGTCCAATTATATTGATATTTTCGACTAATATCGTGGTGAGCTATCTTCCTGGCATAAGTATGGAGGAAAGAT
>NW_016967599.1:0-499 GCF_001483705.2 Eufriesea mexicana
GATGCTATTGGCGTGCTATAGACTTTGCAATGGTACAGAATCTGGCTGGAATGATCAATTTTAGTGACATTTCCGACTAATATCGTGGTGAGCAAGCATTCTTGCATAAATAAGGTGGAAAGATCCTTTTGGGGTGCTATAGCCACTGCAATGCAGCAGAATCTGGCTGGAATGAACAATTTTATTGACATTTTCGAGGAGTATCGTGGTGAGCTATCTTTCTTGCGTAAATAAGAAGGGAAGATACTATTGGCGTGCTATAGACTTTGCAATGGTGCAGAATCTGGCTGGAATGATCAATTTTACTGACATTTCCGACTAATATCGTGGTGAGATAACTTTCTTTCATAAATAAGAGGGAATGATGCAATTGGCGTGCTATAGCCATTTCAATGCAATAGAAACTGTCTGGAAACATCAATTTTATTGACATTTTCGAGGAGTATCGTGGTGAGCTATCTTTCTTGCGTAAATAAGAAGGGAAGATACTATTGGCGTG
>NW_016967600.1:0-843 GCF_001483705.2 Eufriesea mexicana
AATTTTCCAACCAGATTCTACAGCATTGCAATGGCTGTAGCACGCCAATAGTTTCTTTCCCCCTATTTATGAAAGAAAGATGGCTCAGGACGATACTAGACAAAAATGTCAATAAAACTGAATTTTCCAGCCTTATTCCATAGCATTGCTATGGCTATAGCATGCCAATGGATTATTTCCTCCTTGTTAATGAAAGAAGTATCCTCACCACGATACTAGGTAAAAATGTCAAAGAATTGAATTTTCCAGCCTGATTCTAATTCCAGCCTGATTCTATAGCATTCCAATGGCTATAGCACGCCAATGGTATCTTTCCTCCTTATTTATGAAGAAAGTTAGCTCACCGCGGTATTAGCCGAAAATGTTAATAAAATTGAATTTTCCAGCCAGATAATGTTGCATTGCAATGGCTACGGCACGCCAATGGAATCATTCCTCCTTATTTGATAAGAAAAATTTAACGCACCACGATATTATTTGTAAGTGTCAATAAAACCGTGTTTTCCAGCCAGTTCCTATAGCAATGCAATGGCTACAGCACGTGGATAGAATCTCTTCTCTTCATTTAGGCAAGAAAGTTAGCTCACCACGGTATTAGTCGAAAATGTCGAAAAAATCGTATTCTCCAGACAGATTCTAGAGCATAGCAATGGCTATAGCACCCCAATAGGATCTTTCCTACTTATTTATGCAAAAGAGTTAACACACCACGATATAAGTCGAAAACGATACAATTGAATTTTCCAACCAGATTCTATAGCATTCCAATGGCCATAGCACGCCAATAGTATCTTTCCCCCTTATTAATGAAAGAAAGTTAGCTCAGCACGATAGTAGTCAAAA